>NC_059269.1:21688627-21781127 GCF_017591435.1 Portunus trituberculatus
AATCCGACAAGCGGAAGCAGTGTGGCGTCGATGTGTTATTTTAAGTTATCATTTACTACCTATTTGTGTATCTATTTATCACTGAGGCCATAAGGAGGAGGGCACGTGGGGATGATTTATGCTGGGTCAGGTGTGGCGCAGCTCAGGTGGGAGCTCTGTGGGTGTCTTCACAATCCCAAGAGTCACGGGAGAGTTGAAGGCGTTATCTTAAACGACTCCTCAAGGATTCTTTGGGATTTCCCCCTCTCTCTTCCTCCTCCTCCTCTAACTCCTCCTCTTTCTCATCTGGAAACCCTAATCTAACTCCCGCAGAAGGTCACGTCGCCAAGTAATCAGAGGAAGAGAAAGAGGAGGAATACAAAGAAACTCGAAGTTAAAACAGTTACACATCCTGAGGTCCTTAACTATTATACTTTATATTATTAGTGAGGGAAGGAATAGCACAAAAGAGGTCTCACATCTCTCCAGCCAAGAGGAGGAGGAGGAGATGTGAGGAAGAACGTGTAAGAAAAACAGGAGGTGCGATGGTGTGCGACTGCCGCATTTCTTTTCTTTTTTCGGTGAAGAGTGCTATTTCTTTTCCTTCGTTCGCTTTCCATTATGTTTGTTCAGGCCATGGGTGCGTTGGCAGAGATAACATACTCGCTCTCTCTCTCTCTCTCTCTTTATGTTTTGTATTTGTGAGCTCTGCAGTCGGTGGAACATTTGCGTTTGTTTCTGTTCTCAGTGCAACTGTTCAGGTCTGTATAAAAGCTTTGGCTTAACGGACTTGGCCTTATCACTATAAGTATTCATTGTACAAATTATATATCTTGTCAATCAAGAGGCAAGAGGCAAATAGAAATAAAGATATCAATATCAGTCTCTCTCTCTCTCTCTCTCTCTCTCTCTCTCTCTCTCTCTCTCTCTTTCCCTCTGACAGATACGTGTCATCCCTAAGGAACAATAAAGTGGCGCTATACAGCACATTAATCCTTCAGCCGACCTCCATCGCTTATGGGAATCCCGTTTATTAATGACGGTCCCGCTACGTGTCGTGAGCCTTTGTAGTTGAGTAAGTGTAATGATCCAGTAACACTACACAAGCGGCAGCAGGTCGTGTTTGTGCAGGCGATTCAAAGCAGCGTGTTCTCAGCTGCATAATGAATCATGAATTGATAATTTTCTTCATTACGGATATCATTACTATAATTATTGATCTAAATGAATCAACAGAACAAAGGCCTCCCGTTGCTACACGACGGAGGAGGAGGGTGGGTGGGAGCCATACAACACGCCCCGCTGGCTGACGACATAATGGCTGGGCTGTCGTGTTACAAGTTGCCACTTCACCCACTCAGCCCTGTGACTGTTTTGCACTTGGTGAGCAGCAACCTTGACATTAAAGACAAGCCCTAACTCTTCTCTCTGCCAGATATTCCAGGATTGTATGACGAGCACGCTAACCATGACACCGCAGGCCAGTCTTGCTTGTGTGACCTTCCCTGCATCGAAAATACTTGCAACATGTTAGGTAATATGATATTGAAACACCCTATTTAGTCTTCCAGGTGGTGCAATTCTTACTCTTACGTGGTTCGCAAAAAACTAAAGCACGTGACCACAACAATGACGGAACGGTGAAAGAGGAAATGACAAAAAAGTTTCAGTACATTATCAGTAAAATTGTAGCGTCTCATTGCATATGGGGAGGATGTGCAGGAGAAGGAAGAAGAGGCTGCAATAGAGGGCAAAGAAAAGGAGGAGGAGAAGGAGGAGGAGGAGGAGGAGGAGAAGGGTATCCAGTTTTCCTTCAAATTGAATGGAAGGAAGGTCAATGTGAGGAAATTTATATCTTTGTTGACGCTGGAAAACTCCGTGAGAGTCTGACCACTCGGCCTTCCTTCCTTGTCCTACCTTCTCACATCCACTATTCCCTCACTATATTATCACTACGTTTCCTCTCTCTCTCTCTCTCTCTCTCTCTCTCTCTCTCTCTCTCTCTCTCTCTGGTTCCATCACTAGCCACAGGGAACAAATTGGTGCTCTTTCTCTCCCCAGTGTGAGTGCTATTGCTCATCTCCTGCGTTATTTCACCGCCACCTTTTCCCTTCCAGCCCGCCGTCACCTTTCCTTCCCTCGCTGTCTCACTCTGCCACGTCTCCATCTCACTTACGTCACGTGGCGTCTCATTTTACTTCCTAGACTTACCTCCGATCCAACTAAATCACTTTCTTCCGTGCCCCGGTGGTGTTTGCCTCTAACGTTCCTCTGTCACTGGTAAGGGGGATTGTTTGGTGCGTAGAGAATATTTTCTTCTCAGTTGGTGATGATTTATTTTACATATTTAGCTAATTCATTTTAATTGTCCTTAGGCAAACATTTTATTTCCATGTTTCAATGTTAATTAACCGCGAGAGAGACAGATAGATAAATATATATATATATATATATATATATATATATATATATATATATATATATATATATATATATAGAGAGAGAGAGAGAGAGAGAGAGAGAGAGAGAGAGAGAGAGAGAGAGAGAGAGAGAGAGAGAGAGAGAGAGAGAGAGAGAGTCTGTGTGTGTGTGTGTGTGTGTGTGTGTGTGTGTGTGTGTGTGTGTGTGTGTGTGTGTGTGTGTGTGTGTGTGTGTGTGTGGTGTGCTGTGGGCACACACACACACACACACACACACACACACACACACACACACACACACACACACACACACACACATTGCACCACTTGCACACAATTGCAATAAATGTAAGGCAACCATCAACACAAAGTCAAACTATAGGTATTCACGGAGACAGACATGAAATATTGCCAAACGGGGAAAAATCGAGAAAATATAGGATTGCTAACAATTGGAACAAAATATACCAACTATACAATGCCATTACACACACACACACACACACACACACACACACACACACACACACACACACACACACACACACACACACACACACACACACACACACACACACACACACACACACACACACAGAGCGAGGCTGCAGCACAATAACAGGGCTGGCTGGGGGGACAAAGATAAATGTTCCAACAGGTGGTATATGTGTGGCACAGTAATCCCATCAAGAGAGATACACATTTTGCCTTTGCTACACAATGAATTCCAACCGTTGTTCTCGCCACAGCTGTAAATTGGTGCTATTTAATTTGCCTCACACAGTCATAAGTCAATCTAATAGTGATGTGTTTATGTAGATATTTGAAGGATTAACACAACGCTTCAGACTCGAAAGAAAAGTACTATTTGGTGAGCAATTTGCCTTTTTTCTAAGGAGAATACACCTACACACCTAACCACACACACACACACACACACACACACACACACGGGGAAAATAGCTGACTGTAAGCATAAGTCACAAGCCACAAACATTTACACTCCTGTGGAAAGCTTTATTCAATTTTCCTGTTTACATTTTTACATAATGCCAAATACCAAAGTGGAACATAAATTCATATCACTACCGATCACTTGGCTCACCATCCTGCCATGCAAGTCAACGCTACATCGGCAAGTCCGGCACAGGCTCTTTCCCACGAGGCCTGATTAAACTGACAGGTGATTTGGATGCAGGTATCACCCACCTGTCCTGTATTTACGAGCTCATGTCACGGCAGAATGGATCAGTATACACGTGACCTACCAAGCCAACAATTTCAACCCTGGGATACGTGTCTTTCCTTTTTGATCTGCGTAGGAGTATTAATAATTTCCCGTGTTCACAGCCATGCTAATTTGATGCCTCTATAACGAAACTTCAAAGTGACGCACCGAGGATATAGTCCCAGCAAGCCAGCAAACCCTCATGTGTCCGATTTTTTGTTTTGTTTTTAATCAGATTGCAATAATAATTTCAACACCCATTTTAATGAAGGACTAATTACCTAAAATACCATTCTTTTGATGAGCTAATTACATACTGAAACCAGCTCAATCCTTTATCATTATTGTTTTTGTCTTTTATTTATCGAGGTACAAGTGACTGTGCGAAACTAGGACGCATCAAGTTCTTAGTCACCAACACAGTGGGAGAGACAGTGCCACTATTTCTCTTGGCGTCTCGTGTTCATTCCATAACTGGAAATGTCACAATAACAAAGCCTGTGAAATATCCCCCACGAAATACTGTTACCGACCTCTAGCTTGGAATGAACAGAACTTTCTTATGTTTGTTATGTGTGCATATAGATCATATACAATTTTCTTATATGCATTTTATATTTTATTAGACTTTTGATATATATTTTTCATTTATACCATGTGGGCTTTCATTTATGAACTAAAGAAGGTATTTGTTTTATTTTACGCTTGATTTCATGTTGCTCTACTCCTACAACTGCAAACCGATCATGAATGGCAGTAGCAATTCGTAAAGGCGGCAAACAGGGGTTCAAACAAGCACTTTTTCAAATGGTTAGAGATTTATCCATAGTGTGATCGTATTTTTCGAATCGGATGTCTTTCCTTTAATCTTTCCATACATTCTAAGGCTCAGTGTTTCTGAAACATATCAGAAAAAGAGCTTCAAAATTAATGAACAAATTAACCGCGAAAGAAGTCAGCAGCTGTATTGCAGAAAAGCATCCTTCGTACTGTAATGTATTGTAGTTCACTCTAAAATAACACCAACAAGAAACACTGAGGTCTGAAAAGAAGCGTATTGCAAGAAATGACGTGTGTGTGGGTGGCGGGGACTCTTTCTAAATGTCATGAATGGCGACACGAGGCAAGGCTGATAGTAAGTGGCACTGCTGTCTCGTATCAGGAGCAGCAACTTAACAGAATTCAACACGGGCAAAATATGACACAAGTAACAAATAACAAGGTAGATAAAGCCACAATAAAGTTAATGGAGCACATCTGGGAGTGAGTTACCTGTCTGACTTTCCTTTCATGGTACTCACTAATCACTCTAAACACTTATTCTCTTACATCACTCATTTTTTACTCCTTTATCTTCCTTTTTCACTCACTCTTACTAAATTCACTCGCACATTTAATCCTACTATTCTGCTCACTCGCTCTCATTCACTTACAAACTATTAGGAATCTAACAAACTCACTTATTCGTGCTGCTAATTCACTCACACACTTAATCCAACAATTCAACTAATTCTTTCCAGCCAACTTTACGTTCTAATTTATCTGACGCTCCCATAACGCGACCCACTACCAGCCCCGCCTCGCCATAAACCCAGCCAGCAGAGGTCCTTTAAGTGACTACCTAACCATTCCCGCCAACTCAACCCAGCAGCTTTCCTGACTAAAGATTTTCGCCACTCACCCTATTTCCCTCTGCCCCCGCGCCTCTGTGATACCAAACCAGCACCAGCAGACCCACACGCCACGCTGCTCAGTCTTCACGTCCCGCCAAGAGGTCACTGGCGGCTCATATCCCCTCACTACGGACTCTTTCTCACTCTTAACGATGTGGGAAGAACTTTTTTGTATTTTCTTGCCAGTTGCGAGTCTTATGGGATCAATGTACTGTACTGTATTGTTGGAAGTTTTTGGTAAAGTTTTTGTTTTTACTAGTGTATTTTTTCTTGCATTCATATATTTGTTACAACTATGTGGCAACTTAAAAATAGCAACATAGCATAAGGCGTTTTCTTCGATACTTCAAGAGAAAAGGATGTTCACGTAAAAGCAAACAAAAAGGTGCCAATAAGGACTGCAAACACAAAGAAAATGGAGAGACTGTTTAAGCTGAAGGCACCGCAACAAGCACGTCGTATGACACCAAAACAACATAACAACCTAACACAAACAACACATGAACAACAACCACAACTGCATCTGCCTCACATCAACACAGGGAGCATCAGAGGCTTGAATATCGTACAGTCGCCGCAGCAGGTCGCGTATATAGATTTATTTAGGACGAGACTTAAAGCGGAGAACGTCATAAATATCGACAACATCCCCAGGGAGCCGTCACAAGGGACTGCCTCGCCGCTGTCCCGATAGCATGACGTACTTGCGCCGCCACCACCTAGTGAAGATCCATCCGTCACGCTCACAGTTTACTGAAAGCGTATTGTTAGTAATGCCATTTAGAGAAGCATTCACATAACCCAGCTTGACAAGTACTATGATAGCGCCTTTTATTCTATGCGGCAACCTGAAGCAATCCTCATTTATTCTCTTCATCAGTACACCATAAACAGTATTCTAAAAGCTAAAGCAGGACTGGCATACATTATTTCATTATCTTTCATTTATCAAGACCTAAATCTAAACTCACTGACTCTCTTCATCATTGCAACATACAGAATACTAACGCAACGACTGCCACGTGTTGTAAGACAGTTTTTCTACAGTGTCCAGATTATTTTCTCACGTAAAACTTCCTTATCTACTGTGTTTATCCTTAGAAGAGGTTAATGTATCAGACTTTCCTTTTTCTTTACATTTTTACGTGTCATCTTTCATCTTCCTTGGAGAGACTAGTGTCACTCGTCTAAGATTTCCAAGAAGAGAGACTCACAACAATACTACCAAGGTTTCCAGGCAGAGAGAGAGAGAGAGAGAGAGAGAGAGAGAGAGAGAGAGAGAGAGAGAGAGAGAGAGAGAGAGAGAGAGAGAGAGAGAGAGAGAGAGAGAGAGAGAGAGAGAGAGAGAGAGAGAGAGAGAGAGAGAGAGAGAGAGAGAGATTCTGCTTCAGTGCTCGTGTTAACTACGTCTCCAATGGTTATTGAGGCAAGCAACTGTGTAGATGACACTCATGAATACAGACACACAGACACACACACACACACACACACACACACACACACACACACACACACACACACACACACACACACACACACACACACACTATTGTAAGCATCCCTCCTCCTCCTCCTCCTCCTCCTCTACTATTGTCATCAGCATCAGAGTTCAAATCGAAATGGTCCACATCGTCAGGCACAGAATGACAGAAGTGGAAGCAACTCACTAAATGAAATGATGAATTCAGACAATATTTCACATTAGACTGCGCAAATGTTAGTTTTGGAATAGACTGTCTTTACGTCTCAACAGCAATTTCTGCAAGAGAGAGAGAGAGAGAGAGAGAGAGAGAGAGAGAGAGAGAGAGAGAGAGAGAGAGAGAGAGAGAGAGAGAGAGAGAGAGAGAGAGAGAGAGAAATTATTAATAGAATCAATCACATTTTTAAAACTTATACATGACCGCATTTTGGTTTCCCTCTGATTCATGCTTTCTTGTGATCCTCAAATTGAATATATTTTTGAGGCAAAGGGAAACATGTTCTTGTGATCTTTCAATAACATTTCATGAACTGACAAACAAAATGCAATAAAAAATCTGCACTATTCATTCCATCAGTATGCAAAAGGCACTAAAAAATATGTTTCAGATGAACAACCCAAAATACATGAGAGAGAGAGAGAGAGAGAGAGAGAGAGAGAGAGAGAGAGAGAGAGAGAGAGAGAGAGAGAGAGAGAGAGAGAGAGAGAGAAAGTATATATTCAATTATGATGTAAAGACAAAACAAAACGTGTTCCTGTAGAAAGTATGAGAGAAAATAACCAATATATGGGTGGTGATGAAGCTGTGTCTCGGTCCTAGTAGTGGCGGCGGTGGTGAGGAAGATTGGAGACATAATGGCTGGTATGCGGCGAGGGTTCTGTGAAGTGGAGCAAAGTCTACGTGTGCTTGTTAGGGAACTGAGACGCAACGTATTGTATTGAAGCATCAAGTTAGATATAGAGCGTGTTGAGTGAAGGTTGTTCTAGTTAAGTTTAATCTAAGGCTAGGAAAAACAGGAATGAGATAGTTTATTATAGTTTTCATTTGAAGTCTGTCATCGGAGAAGGTCTGAGGAACTGCTTAATACACCCTGTCAGATATCAATGTTGGTAGGTAAAATCAAGTTTTTCTTTTTATTTCTGCCTTGACCGTTAATTAATTTGTGTACATTTGGAAAAAAATAAAACGATATATCAATTAAAAAAATAAATGACAGAAAAAGGTCACTATGTAAACTTTTACTTTTGAATATCAAGTAAATCACGAAATCAAAGTGAAAATAAATAAATAAACCAGTAAAAAAAAAAAAACCGATGGGATGTTTTCAATGCACTCATAATGCACACAAATGTACACCCAGTAATGCCAACACCACATACAAGTAGTTTATTAATTATGTTAAAAATAAGTTAGAGTGACAATGTGTTATTACTTGATGAATATGATTAAAATTCCCTTGCATTGTCGTGTGTGTGTGTGTGTGTGTGTGTGTGTGTGTGTGTGTGTGTGTGTGTGTGTGTGTGTGTGTGTGTGTGTGTGTGTGTGTGTGTGTGTGTGTGAGTGTATCAGCAAATATGAATTATAATTAAATCTAACTATTTTTTTCGTATCGCGGTGAGAGTATAGCAAATTCTTGAGGCTCACTGAAATATATCCCTCATCTAAGCAGTGAGGACAGGAAGGAAGGGAGGATGGGAGGGGGCATGGGAAGAGGAAGGTGTGTGGAAAGAGAGGAAATACGAGTTTAAACAGTATAAGAGGCATAAAAAATGAGAGGGAACAAAGAAGAGAATGGCATCTAGAGACTAAGTGACGACAGAAAGGAGAAAAGGTTGAAACGTGAGAAGGACAAGGGAGAGGAGAACGGGGGACTGGGGGGTAGCAGAGCGGGAAGAGTCCTTTTTGGCCCCGAGAGGCTGGAAGCTGCTCCTATCCCCAAAAAATGAAAAGAAAATATAATCGCACAAAAGTCCACTGGTCCTGCAGGTCGGCGGCAGAAGCTTGAAAAATTCCTGGTTATAGGGCGGAAAACTTTTTGAATAATAAACTCTGCGAGGAACAAAGCCCGAGCGCCCCTAGGGATGGTGGTGGAGTGGTGGTGGTAGTGCTGCTGCTGGTGTGTGTGTGTGTGTGTGTGTGTGTGTGTGTGTGTGTGTGTGTGTGTCGCACTGTACCCTAAAGGGGGGATATAATAATAAAATCTAGGTGTAATACAAAGTGATTAGTGGAGATACAGACCACAAAGACCTCACCCTTCAGAGTTATGTTCACGAGTAAGTAAAGATATAGGAGATGGTTAATTGAGTTAATTACACATTATGACTCCAGCCAACTATCTCAAAATATAATTAAGGAAAAGCTACTTTCTAGAATTAGGGATATAATTCAATTAGAAACAAGAGTGTGGCAATACTGGCGTTCTCTCGCGGAGCAGCTACAAGAGGAAACAAATTAACATTCCTGGTCGGCGTCGTAAAAGAAAAGTCCTCCCCGGCCTCTCTGACACCTAGGCACACTATATAACCGAGCACAAGTGAATTCACAAGATACAAAGATACGTGACTGAGAACTAAGGTGATCCTAAAGTCCAAACTCTAGCTCTTGTGTTCTCCATGAGTTACTACAAGTGGAAACACAACTTGAATTCTTAGGATCTTTCCCACATCGTCAAGCCTCTAAAAGTTACTGAAGCTGTGTTCAAGTCATTCTACATACCTCTCAACAAACTACCAGGATTGGATTGAAAACGTAACAGAGAGAGCTTATAGGGAAAGAGAAAAAATATACGAGTGCACTACACTACATAGCTCGTATAAGGAAAGAAGAAAAATATACGAGTGCAATGGCCTTCAGGAGTACGTGGAAAATCTTACCCTTTCGGAGTTACTAGCCCGGAAATTGTGGAATAGACTCACAGTATAGAGAGGATGTTATTGAATAAGGAGGGATGAGACGAGGGCAATGAGGCGAGAAAGTCTATGTGGAGGTGGAATAAAAAAAGGAAAAGACAATGAACTAAGAAGAAAAACCAACTTATGAAAACGGTTGATATACATTTACTTCAAGGAATGATAAATGAAAAATCCCTGTGCTTTCAATTTGCCCCTCACAGCTTTAAGGGTGAGAGACTGCGATGTTTACTTGTGAAACGAAGTAGAATCAAAGGAAGGGAAGAAAGTAGGAAATAGGGAAGGAAGGAAAAAAAAAAAGACACGAAAATTACAAAAAGAACAATGAGAATAAAAGATAACTAAAGAAAGAAGGAGTGCGGAATACTTTTCAATCACACACACACACACACACACACACACACACACACACACACACACACTTCCACACATCTTTCCCAATCTATGGTGTCCTCGCCGCCTGTACTTTGCCGCTGATCACACCAATACAGGGAAGGGAGGCAGCTTAATGGACACTAAACGCCGCTGAGGCACTAAATTCCTTGGGCGACGGCGGCGGCGGTAGCGGTGGGAGGCGGCGCGACATTAGGAGAGGCTTGGCGGCGCGTCGTATCAGCCGTCGTAAAAAAGGAAGTTACGATCGGTTGTGTGAAGCTGTGGAAGGAGAGAGGGAGAGAGAGAGAAAGGGAGTGATAGGAAGGAAAGTAGAAAGTAGGGCTGTGATGAAATTGTATGGATGTGAATCGTGTCTCTCTCTCTCTCTCTCTCTCTCTCTCTCTCTCTCTCTCTCTCTCTATGTGTGTGTGTGTGTGTGTGTGATGTCCTCCTACTCTAAATGTTCTGAATCAATGAAGGAGAAGAGGGAGGAGGAAGAGAAAGAAGAGGTAAGAATGGAGGGAGGGAGGAAGGAAAAGAATGCTTATAAAACCAAGCCAGTAGCCTCATTTAGTACAAACGCCCACTGGGACCTAAGGAGCTGGTGTGTGTGTGTGTGTGTGTGTGTGTGTGTGTGTGTGTGTGTGTGTGTGTGTGTGTGTGTGTGTGTGTGTGTGTGTGTGCGCAAGACGATCAAAATGGAAGTGTTGGGGAAAAGTACAGTAAGATTCTTTGGTAAAATCTCAGGACATGTCTGGAGGGGAGTAGTATTTCTTGTCCTCCAATGTAATAAAACAGAAGTATTTCTCTGCATGGAAAAAACAGACCTGAAAAAGTGGCGGTCCGTGGCGTTTGTACTAAATAGATGTGCGTATATTAATTCTCTCTCTCTCTCTCTCTCTCTCTCTCTCTCTCTCTCTCTCTCTCTCCCGGCATACTAACAAAAGAATGCCGATAATATTTACTCTAAGGAAAAGGACAGAAAGCAAAAGATTCACGTCTGACTTTGTATTGAGAGATCTAAAGAGGAAAAAAAGACAAGCAGTGTGTTGTAAGGATCAAAGAGAATTCCCGATGTTTCTTTTGATTTGCAGCCAACAACAGAGATGAACCCATGGAAAGACACGTAAATGCACAATAGAAGACACAAAATTTTCGCAAAGATAAGAGGATAGAGTAAAGCAAGAGAGATAGATATTCAACACAATTTTTTTTTCTCTGTCTCATTAAACAATATACAATTACAGTGAAATAATATGATGATGCGAGAAAGGAGCAAAAAAAAAAAAAAAAAATAAATAAATAAATAAAATAGGTGAAGTGAACGATAGCCAAATAAAATCTAATACTACGCACATGAATATTGTATACCCTCCCTATTTCATCTAGAGACGGGGACGAAGTTAACTAATGCAAAATAAATCAATAAGTAGTCGTTCAAACGCTGCCCTTAAAAAATATATACCTACCAGCGAAGCCTGAACAGTGCCAGCCAGTGCAAGCCAGCGACGTGACCTAATTCCTGCCTCCTGAAGAAAAGTCTCAAGTTGTTACCAGTCATCAATCCTGAATAGCCGATGATTTTTGGCTATGGTGTTCGATATTCAGGTCAGATTAGCTTATTGGGAATTGTCCTACGAAAAACCAAATATTTCCTGGTTTATACACGTGTCTCTCATGCATCTTTGATTATTAGGGCAAGTTTTATACCTTATTGGGAATTTTCCAACGAAAAACCAATATGTCCTGGTTTATGCACGTGTCTCTCAAGGGTCTTTGGTTATAAGGACAAGTTTTATACCCTCTACTCTAACCATAAATATCGGAGGGTTTTTCCAATATTATTTTGATCACAAGCACGAAAATCTTTACTTGCACAAGAATCCTTTGCATGCGAGCGTGTACACAGCTTTCAGATACCGTCAAAGAAATAAACCCAATAATAAAAACTGACGGAAACTCTTGGCAATTTTCTAGAGAGGATGGCACGCTCTAGCACTTTTACTAATTCATTACACTGTCTTCAAGCCATCCTACTGCTCCAGGAACCTCGAGTGTTGACTAATAAGGGAGAAATCCACAGCTTGTGTTCTGTTCTCCACACCAGCGACAGAATTTGAGATCCACGACGATGGCTTCTGATTAATAACTTGGAAATAATTGATAGACTGAGGGATTAGGCGTTGTGAGGTCACATGTGAGCTACGGTTATTGAAGTGTCGTTAACTGCGGTGATAAATGGGAAACCTGTCAACAGTGAATCTCTCTCTCTCTCTCTCTCTCTCTCTCTCTCTCTCTCTCTCTCTCTCTCTGAATACAATGTTGTTTTTCTATAGGTAAGTTCAAGTTTCAATATACCAGAAGGAACCAAATGCCTTAAAATATATTAGCTGGGGAAACAAACAGATTAGGAAGGAAACTGTTACATCTAAACACTATCCTGCCTTGTTCGAGAAAAAAATGAGGCTCAACAAATTTTTAGTCCTTGGAAAACGGAAAAGAAGTTAAAAGGGAGGAAAGAAAGGAGGAAGGAAGCAAGAAAGGGGAAGAGAAAGGTAGCTTGACTAAATAAAAATACAATAGGTAAGAAAAATCTGTGAGAAGTGAGAGAGAGAGAAGAGAGAGAGAGAGAGAGAGAGAGAGAGAGAGAGAGAGAGAGAGAGAGAGAGAGAGAGAGAGAGAGAGAGAGAGAGAGAGAGAGAGAGAGAGAGAGAGAGAGAGAGAGAGAGAGAGAGAGAGAACCTAGATCAAATTGCAGTTAAGAAGATTCTCCCTAAAGTATTTAATTGTCTCTTTCTTTACTGCGAAACTAAAAAAAAGACAAAAAACGAGTTCTCTAACCTCTTTCAAAATCAATACGCTGAAGTTCCCGTTTTTGTTTAGACTATGGTTGACATAATGACAGTATGAATATGCAGCGTGTTAGTACTGTAGTGTATGCAAAGGAGACACTTGGGAAACGGAAACGCCTGGCTATTCCAACCTATATTCAGCTTCCTTCCTATTCCCTTTCATGGTCTTAGCCTTGGCAAATATACAGGAACGAAAAATTGAGAGCATAAGGAAATCAAGCAACCTTCACTTCTCAACCATCCAGCACCCTTTACTTCTCAACCCGTGACAATCCAGGAAATAAGAACAGTGACTCGTAGCTGTGAGTGTTAGGCCAGGAGAGTGACAGACGTGATTGGGTGAGAGCACACTGAAAAGAAACAAAAAGTGAAAATTCCATCAACATTTTTGCCTCTCACTCTCAAAATTTGTCCATGTTTTTGGGTGTTTCCAGTGGGATATTGTGGGACTAAATAGACTGAAATTTACTGAGGAAATTTCAATCAAATAGACTTCTTAAGTAAATGCCTGGCTGTTATAGAATTTTCCAATAAAGATCAATGCTGAATGAAAAATATTGACCATAATAGAGACAATATTCATGTGAAATGATAGAGTGTTTGTAATCACGTTCAGTGTATCCACAAGCTTCACCTGAGACATCTGGTTAAGAAAAAAATAAATGCTACGTAGTTAATTTCATAATACTTCCTGAGACAAAATTATGAACCTTACTTGACTTCAGTAAAGAGTTAAGTAAGAAAGTTTAAGTAGTTTAGAGTCACTTTTATGCCAAGAACGTCTTTAATCTTCAGAAGCATGAGTTAAACAGTGTGGGAAGACTTTCGAAAAGCACACAACCCATCAACGAAGACGGAGAAAGATAGACAATAAGTTTAGACGCACAAATTTCAGTTGTTGTCGCCGCAATATTGTGCAGCTACATCGTACATCAACACCCTCCTCTCCTGAATTAATGACACGTACACAAGTCCCTCGCACAATCCCGGATTAGAGAGAACTCTAGAGTCCAGGCACCTTTCACACAGCACCGGGAAATAATTGCCTTATTCATCTTTAAAGTAAGAAAACACTGAATTGGAATCTTGAACCGGTAGTAATCTTCATGCTCCCCTAACCGGCCATCCATCTGCTGCAATTGTTCTCTGTTCAAATTTCTTCTTGAATCTGATAATTGATTATAGGTGTAAAATTCAAGAAATGTGACTCTCGCGTCGTCACACCTGTATATTTATTCTTACTATATATAAAATTGTTTTTTTATTTACTTATCGAAAGAATATCAGGGTATATTAATTCCAAATACGATTAATATTTGTACACCACTATTTCCGTAATGCCCGAGGGAACTTTGGGACCAACATTGTATATTGATTAGCTCTGTAGAGTCTCAATATTCTTCTAAGAGCGAAAACTTTTTAGTAACATTTCTAAGCGCCTGATATTAATGGAAGGCAGAAACTATCCAAGGAAATTAATTTCATTAATAAGAGTTGATTCAAAAAGAAATCTTTGAGCATAAAAAAATACTACTAAACTTAAAATAGAAGGATTATGGCCCTATAAATTTAGCTTTAATCTCGTTCCTTTTCTCCGCTCCGGTCCTGTGATGTCGGAAGAGACCATTAGACCCGCACCTCTCTTCCATTCTGTCTAATCAACGGCTCTGTGAAACGGTTGCTTTTTCCTCGTCTTGAAAACTTCTAACCATTTTTCTACATAAAATTTGAACTTTATATATAAGGGCAACAATTTATGAGAGAAAAGCATCATTGGAGTAACTATTAAGGAGAATTTAAAACGTGTAGAGGCACAAAATTCCTCATAACGCATGACGAAAGTTTTTCACTTAGAAAATTTCTTTTAAAAAATCTTTCCCATTTCAATGTTCCGTTTCTGTGACATCACATGAGCTTCTAAGATTTGTTTCAGATCCTTTTGGACTGAAAAAAAATCCTCTTCAATCCATCTGTAACAAGAAGTAGCGAGAGAAGCAGCAGCGGGGGCACCAGAAACAATTTTTGGCGTAGGCAGCTGCCATTTAGCATCGGGAAGTGGCTGGCGGCTGGGGGCACCTATACCGGGAAGTGAACCATTAGCGGCAGCGATCAAGAAAGCTGCAATTGTTCCCGTTGTGTCTCTCTCCGCTCGACTTCCGGGAGTTTCATATTCATTTAACAAAACACCAGTTCATATTTTTCCGAATATGCTTATTGATATCTATTTCTGAACTCTTAACGTTGTTACAATGTGAGTTACGTATAATTCTTTTTCCGAAAGACCTCCGAAAACATCTCGTAACTTGATTAAAGTCGCTCTCTCTCTCTCTCTCTCTCTCTCTCTCTCTCTCTCTCTCTCTCTCCCACAGACTCTGGGAAGACAATCTGCATTTTCTCTTTTGGGAGCATAATCCAGGCGTGTGTGAGTTTGCCGCAAATAAGCTGCAGACAGGATGAAAAGACGAAAACAGAGAGCCGGAAGCAGGAAAGAGGCGGCGAGGAGACGAGGAACAGAAACAAAAGCGTAACGTGTGAAGACTCAGCTAGAGCGACAGCCATTAATATTGTAAGAGAAGAAAGTTCCGGAGACTTTGGATTTTAACGGTTGATGGAATGAGGGTTAGAGAGAGAGAGAGAGAGAGAGAGAGAGAGAGAGAGAGAGAGAGAGAGAGAGAGAGAGAGAGAGAGAGAGAGAGAGAGAGAGAGAGAGAGAGAGAGAGAGAGAGAGAGAGAGAGACAGACAGACAGACAGACAGACAGACAGACAGACAGACAAACAGACAGACAGACAGAAAGACAGATAGAAAGACAGACAAACAGAAAGACAGACAGACACACAGAAAGACAGACAGAAAGACAGAAAAACAGAGAGAAAGACAGACAGAGAGACAGACAGACAGACAGACAGACAAATAGAAAAACAGATACAGACAAAAAGACAGGCAAACAGACAAACAGACAAACAGAAAAACAGATAGAGACAGAAAAACAGACAAACAGACAGAGAGAGAGAGACAGGCAGACAGACAGACAGACAGACAGACACACACACACACACACACACACACACACACACACACACACACACACACACACACACACACACACACACACACACAAGTGGAATACACAGTAAGTCAGGCTGATCCCTTTGGTTAACAGGAAGCTGGTGGGGATGATTTGATTGGTTCGGAAAGCAGGAGATCTGGACTCGCCTACGTTTGCTCCCTCAGGCCGCGGTGACTGGCGTGAGACCTGCCTGCCAGTGTGCTTTGTGCTGGACTGATTGCCAATCCTTCCCCGCCACTTGATCTATATTCGTGTGAAGACATTTACATTTATATACCCTGTGTCACTAAGTTATCCTTATCACACCACGTTTGCAACATATATTTCTTTTACAGGTTCTATATTCTTTTGAGCTCGCAGTTTACCTAATGCACTTGATTTTTTTTATATCTAAATAGCTTTATGTGAGTGTATCTAATTAATACGTTTGTTGACGCTGGAAAATGGAAGATATTACCTTGTGATGGATGAGATGATAATCCCGCTGTGGCCGAGATTTACGATGTCGAGTTTCGTATCACTTTTATGGACTATTTCAAACTCGACACTCGGCAAGCACTGACCACTAAACGAAACAAAGCACAACACTCTTTCCTCTCGCTTAGCACCAAGGATTGATTCACTTTGCTTCACAGTTTATAAAAGTAAAATGTCAACCAGTGATCTGAGTCATTTGAATTATTGGTGATGAGAGAGAGAGAGAGAGAGAGAGAGAGAGAGAGAGAGAGAGAGAGAGAGAGAGAGAGAGAGAGAGAGAGAGAAATAATAATTCTGTAAACGTGTGTGTGTGTGTGTGTGTGTGTGTGTGTGTGTGTGTGTGTGTGTGTGTGTGTGTGTGTGTGTGTGTGTGTGTGTGTGTGTGTGTGTGTAAACTAAGAATACTGATATAATATGTTTCCTTTTATTGGTTGGCGACAGGAAACTCCAAATCTATACACAGAGAAATAATAATATATCTTTTTTGTCTGCCTAACAGAGATCTGAGTAAATAGAAGCGTCACATATGCAAATACATCACTGATTCAGCGAAGCAAACACAAAACCATCCTATTATTATTATATTTGCTTAACAGAAAGTGGAAGGCTCAGTAGGAAAACACATGAAAGCTTTATATGTTTTGATTCGCATGTGTGGAATAATAGAAACGAGAAAAGAAATACACACACGATTTTTTTTGGATTGAAGGAAAAAAATAGATGCGAAATTAGATTATCTGTTCTGAAAAAAACACACAGACAATACATAAGCTAAAAGGCAAACGAGGAACAGAAAAAAAAGCTTAAAAACGATATCGTCACGCTGTCCTTCATAAATAACTGAAAAGTGCGAAAGAGCAAATCATTCTGAGATAACACGATTCCCTTCCCTGCAATCGTCAGTCACACCGGAGTGAGAACACAGAGGAAGACAAACTATTCCTGAATTTACCCTGACACTACAATCAGAGGGAGCAGCTCTAGGCTCGGTATAATCTTGCTGTTATCATCAACGGTCTTGTTTTTTTATATATCTCCCTCTTAATTGAAGGATGACTCCCACTGTGCAAAGATAAACAGTGAAGACTCAATATCGAAATCAAATGAGAATGAAGGGCGTTTTGCTGCCAGAACAAGTAGGAGTAAATATAAAAGAATAAAATGCATATATGTTGAGGTAATAAACGCTTTTTTATGTAAGAGAGAGGGACATCCAAGGACAGCAAAATATATAAAAAAAAAGGAAATAAAAAAGGCCCAATTGAGTGCTGGTTTTCTGGAAGATAAGTAAAGGGTTAGCCAAAATTAGAGAGCAGATGTATTGATACTTCCTTTTAAAAGAAGTCAAGTCCTAGGAAGATGGAAATACAGAAGCAGATAGGCAGTTTCAGAGTTTACCAGAGAAAGGTATGAATGATTGAGAGTACTGGTTAACTCTTGCGTTAGAGAGTGATAGATGGTTGAAATAAAAGGACATTTTTTGACAATTAGACACGTACCCGATCATGCCTAACGTTGCCCTCTTTTCTGCCTGTTATTTGTTCTTATTGTGAAGGTGTACAGTACCAATTGAGTGAAATGAGGTGCATTAGTCTGGAAATATGACAGTGAATATTTATCTGACGACCGTAAAAATGACACAACAGTTATTCTGGGTGGTAATGAAAAATACAGTGTCAAAAGTGAAATAAACCAATGTAGAAATAAAATGAAACTAAAGGAAAATATATAGACAAATAAAAAGGAAAAACGAAATAACAGGTATGCGAGACAAAAATAAATCTGTGTCCAAAATGACGAGAAAAGTAAGAGAGAGAGAGAGAGAGAGAGAGAGAGAGAGAGAGAGAGAGAGAGAGAGAGAGAGAGAGAGAGAGAGAGAGAGAGAGAGAGAGAGAGAGAGAGAGAGAATCGTAAAAAAAGAAAGTACACCTTCACAAGACTGTAAATTTTCCACAAAACAGCTTCCAAATCGACTCCAGCCACGGCTTCCACATCCCGGCGGTTCATTACTTATGAGGCCGTGTGAGAGCGTCCCCATCCACGCCCAGCATTAATGTGTGCTCAGATGGATGAGGGAAGCAGCTGGTCTCCACGGAGCTGTTGGCTGGCTAGCATGCTTTCCACGGAGGGCGAGATGATAAGAAAAGAGAAAACGATATCCATAGATGAAGGAAAGGTGAGAGAACAAACTACGATAAAGGAAAGAACAGAAAGAAGAAAGCTGCACTCCATTAGGCCGCTGACATACGATTCACGTCTCCTGTGCCGGGAAGAGACGAGAGGGAAGGGACCAGCGGGAAGAGAAACGCGAAGGAAAGGGAGAGAGAAATGGGAGTGTGGTGCAAATAAGTAAGGGACAGGAAGATAAGGTATTAGAGAGGAAGGGAAGTTACGCGCGAGAGGAGAGGCGTTATGAAGAGGGAAGGAAAGTGAATGAAAGTTATGAAAGGGAAAATGAAGAAAGGTCAAGGAAATGAACGGATGAAATGGAAAAGAAAGAAATACGAGAGTGCTGTGAAAAAAGTTAGAGTAGGAGGCAACGTGAAGAAAAGAGGAAAGAAAGAAAAGAGAAAGTATTAAAATGAAAAGACGGGAAGGTAGGGCGAAGCAAGAGCGAGGGACCAGAAAACAAAAAAAGCAGGGAGGGAGAAGAGACCAATACATGAAGAATGAAAAGAATGGAGAGAGGAAGAAGAGGAGGAAGAAGATGAAAAATGGAGGCGATGGGGATGTTGAAGAAGAAATAGCCACAGCAATGGAGGAGAAACATACAGATGGAAAGGGAGGATTAGAAAGAAAAGGAGACAAATGCATGAAGAATGAGCAGACAAGTGCCCGGTAAATTGGAGGCACAGAGTGGAAATTTCGCTCCGTCGCTGAAGAGTTAAGTCAGCCAAGGAGCCGCATTGTGCCCTCCAATGGCGGCGTGAGGAGCTCCCCGTCAGGCGGCGTGACGGCGCGGACAGATGCAGGCCAGCGCGGGTAGCTCAGGGGCAGGAGGAGGAGGAAGAGGAGGAGGAGGAGAAGGAAAATGAGGAGGAATCTGTTTTGGACGGTAAGTAGGTCAACGAAGAAGACAAAGAGGAAAATGAAGAAGAAGAAGAAGAAGAAGAAGAAGAAGAAGAAAAGAATAAGAAAAAAAGGAAGAAGAAAAATGATAATAATAATAATAATAATGATAATAATAATAATAATAATAATAATAATAATAATAATAATAATAATAATAAGAAGAAGAAAAAGAAGAAAAGAAAAGAAGAAAGGAAGAGGGAAGGAAGAAGAAAAGAAGAAAAATAGGAAGAAAGGAAGAAAAAGAAGAACAAGAACAACAACAAACGCAACAACATCAACAACAACGACTAAAGAAATATAACAAAATAAGACGAGGCCTCGAAGAAGGATGAGGTGGACTAGAAATGCGAGAGGAGAAGGAGGAGGAGGAGGAGAAGGAGGACGAGGAGGAGGCGATGGTGGCGAGAGGACGATAAGGGAACACAGATGAAGGAACCAAGAATGGTCCAGGAGGCAATTTGGAAGAGTAAACTAGAATATGGCGCTGAGTTGCACAGAAGAGAGGGAAAAAGATGAAGCGAGCGAGCGGTGCCAAGAAAAGGTCTCAGAAAAGACCGAGGATAAAGATTCCGCATACGTCTCGAAAAATATATATGCAATAAAACTGTGAGACCGAATATACTAGGATAGAATTTTTACTCCTATTACTACACACACACACACACACACACACACACACACACACACACACACACACACACACACACACACACACACACACAGAGAAACCTAGAGAGAGAGAGAGAGAGAGAGAGAGAGAGAGAGAGAGAGAGAGAGAGAGAGAGAGAGAGAGAGAGAGAGAGAGAGAGAGAGAGAGAGAGAGAGAGAGAGAGAGAGAGAGAGACGTAACATATCAAAGACACAAGAGCGACAAAGGAGAAAGATGAGAAAGAATGGATGTAAAATGTGGATGGGAGAGACACCTCGTTTGTCACTTGACACTCATAATGTGACAAGAAGTAGCGTTTAGAGAGCCAACGAGAGGCCGGTGATATATATTAGAGCAAATAACACAGCCCTCAATTATCTTGATTTATCTAAGGTATAACGTGAATGTCCTCTCTCTCTCTCTCTCTCTCTCTCTCTCTCTCTCTCTCTCTCATCTCTGCCTTTCACACACATAAAAAAATGAAATAATGTAGGCTAATGAAAGAAAAGAAAAGAAAATGTAATTGTAAAGTGTGAAGAGGACAAAAAAGAGGAAGAGATTGCACGATTGTATAAAAGTCAACATTTTGTGATGAACGTTCAGGTCAGGATGGCGATTCCAGAGTAAAAGAAAGGAGGAAATGAGTGAAACTTACAAAACAGAGTATAAAAGCGGTAAATGACAAAGCAAAGGAGAAAAAAAAACAATTGCATCAATGAAAAAAAAGGAGGAAGAAAAGGAAAACAAGAAGAGAAAAATAATGTAAGCAAAAATCGAGGCATCCAATTACATAAATCAAACAAATGGGCTAAATAAATAAATGTATAAAAACACACAGAGCATTAACAATATATTATGATACAACTATATTATCTGCCAAGACTAAAAATGCCGGTGAGTAATTACATCGTAGAGATTTAACACGGCGTTATCTTGTAAACAAACGATTTATACTCTGAGGTACACTGCTTTATCTAAATGGACTCGTTAGCACGGAGAGCATAGCAAGGCGTGCCTTTTAGTGGATCATGCTTGGCGCTCGTCCAAGACTGCGTGTAAACATGATATTATGTTATAACACGTGTCTCATGTATTTATTGCCTTCAAATTTTGCTATGTCCTCACGTCTGTGGTGAAAATATGACTTCTTCCGGATTTACCTAACGCAAAACTTACAACAAAACCAACACAATTCACGACAACCAGAATCCTCTTGACACTAACTAAGGTACGTGCACGCCGCTCTCAAATATAGTCACACACAATTCATGATTTCATAATTGTAGCAACACTGAGAACGTTTAGACAAGTGAAGGCAATATGCTCTATTCTGGCCATTAACACAGCTCTTATTTTATTTTAATCCTGTGATCCACTTATACTTATCAGGATGAGTATCACAAACACTCCACATTAGCAAACTCAGCTATGAAAGTCTCAATACTAAAACATTCACTGGTGAAGACAATATATGTACATAATTGAATAAGAAACATTCATGACAATTATAGTGGATGAAATAACAGCTGCACAGTGAAGCAGACCAGGCAGGACCATCTTGTCTCCGAGGATTCCTGGCTTTTTTGTATCCTGGAGGGGTTTAACGAGGCTTTACGGCCAATGCCTTTCAGTCTGTGTAATTGTGTCAGGGGAAGGTAATCTGGAGTCCACGTCCCCATCATCCATATGGTTAACTTGACGTCTCGTGTGTATGTGTTTGGACCTTAAGGTAATGTCACTTTTACCTCTCCTCTCCTCTCTTCTCCTTTCCCCTTCTCTCCTGTTTCTTCCTTTCCTCTTCTCTCACCAGCATTTCTTTTTCTTAACTTAACTTAAGCAACTTAGTATTTCCCCATCTGCTCCAGATTCCAGACTTGGCCTCGTATTATTCTGAGGGCGAGGCGAAGCAAGAGGGAAGACTGCACATACACTCAATAAATAGTGTCACGGCGGTACAAACTTTGGATATACCTCTTCCTGACACAGAAATATCGCTGTTCCCAAAACTTACCACCTGGGGACGCCTTGTAATCCTCCTTGATATTACGTGAAGCTACGCTGTGGCCGCGCTAATAAACTACTAATTACGGTCACGTGCATTTGCTAATGTAGTGAGAGAGAGAGAGAGAGAGAGAGAGAGAGAGAGAGAGAGAGAGAGAGAGAGAGAGAGAGAGAGAGAGAGAGAGAGAGAGAGAGAGAGAGAGAGAGAGAGAGAGAGAGAGAGAGTGTGAGAGAGATTATACAATATTAGGTGAAAACAACAAAACATAAACTACTTTTCCTGAACAACTCCTGTTGCCTTACACCTCATCATGGTAAAACTATAAACGTTGTGTCACTACGGTAAGATTTCTTAATATCACACACCAACCTTTACGTTATACCAATGCTGATACACACACACACACACACACACACACACACTCTCTCTCTCTCTCTCTCTCTCTCTCTCTCTCTCTCTCTCTCTCTCTCTCTCTCTCTCGTTTACTGGTACACCTCTTTTGAATGTCATGCCCTCAGCCCACACATCCCCAACAAGGTTCTCTATAAGAAGTGACAGCGTGTTACTTCCAGTCTTATCTTTTCATTTCCTATATGTAACCTGGCTGCGAGACGTTTATCGAGCTGCGCCTCTCCTGTGTCTCCTCTGAATTCACTTGGCGTGTCCCAACCTAACCCTCCTCTCACACCTCGCCTCGCCTCGCCCCATGCCTCACCTTACCCTTTCACGCACACGTCGCTCTGACTGAAAGGCTCCCAGGCTCAAATCAAATGGTGTTACTCGCTGCACGGCGTCTTGCTTCCTTGCCGGCGATATTGAACACATGTAGAGCAATTTAAGCTTAGTATTTAAGAGGGTGAATTCATGGCTCTTATCAGTAATGAGTCCTTTAACGGTAGTGCTCTATTCGCTGCATTCCCATTTCGTAGAATATTAAAATGCGTGTAAACCAATTTAAGTTTAGGCGATAAGTAAGCGATATCGTCTAAAACCATGCTCGTGTTTCATCACTAAGGGTAGATTCTAGTCTTAACTTCGTACTGGCGTCATTTCTCTTATAAGCCAGAAGCGTGATGGTAAAAATATGCAAAAATCTTTAAAATATACAAAGACTTTGAGGGATTCCTTATTATAAAGACAGATTGACGAAAGGCTGTGACGAAAGATGGCGTCAGTGAATGTGTGTGTGTGTGTGTGTGTGTGTGTGTGTGTGTGTGTGTGTGTGTGTGTGTGTGTGTGTGTGTGTGTGTGCAGGCAAGTAAGTAAAAAGTAACGCCTACATATGACGTTTTGCGCTCAGAAGTAAAACAAGCTCACCACAAAACGACAACAGTTCTCTCCACCTTTACTCTCAGATACCGAGAAGTATCCAGCACCGAGAAGCAGCCATTCGCAGAGACAGGCAGAAGTAAAGTTAGTAGGCGGTCAGAGGAACAAGGAAAGGAACAGGAAAATGAGAGAGGAGTAAACAACAACAAAATATCGAGACAAAGAAATCAGAAAAAAATAAAGTGGCAAGGAGAGTTAAAAAGAATGCGTTTAGGAGGAACAGATTAGCAGTGACATTAGAGAAGATTCCACTTACTAAGAGATCTAATGCGTAGCTGTAGAAGGAAATGCTGAACGTACTAATGTGTCTTGAGGTTGAGTGGTGAATATTTCTTTGATGGGATGTAAAAGCCGAAATGGAGGAGAACGACGACGAGGAGGCGGAGGAGTAGGAGGAGGAGGCGGAGGAGTAGGAGGAGGAGGAGGAGAGCGAGGATTTGAAGAGGAAAAAAAAAGTATATAACAGACGAATGAAGAAAAATAGTAATGCGGGAAAATAATGTAGAACAAGAAACTTTAAGCAAGAAATAAATAAAAAAAGGAGAAAATAAAATTATGTATGATAGGAGAGGCATGAAAAAAAATACACAACAAAAAAACAGGAGGAGGAGGAGGAGGAGGAGGAGGAGGAGGAGGAGGAGGAGGAGGAGGAGGAGGAGGAGGAAGGAGAAGAAGAGGAGGAATACGTAGAAATCAACAGCAGGAACAAAGGAAATGGAAGACAAAGAACACGAAGCAAAAACAACAAACAACAAATGACAATGGTGGATGTATCTCTTCTGCATTTGAAATTTTTGTTGTGCTTTCTTTTTTTCATCATTCGCGAAAATAACACAATCTCATGTTCCCTTCTCTCCCTTCTGCCTTTAATACCTGTCTCTGTATCTGTCTGTATCTGTCTGCGCTTATCTGAGTCTACTTATCCACCTGTCTGTGTGTGTCTGTGACTGGGTGTTTGGAAGCGAGGGAGAGAAGGAGTAGAAGGTTGCAGGTACGGTTTCAGTGGATGAGTGAGGTGAGTGTGGCCACAGGAGAGGATATGAGGAATGTGGAAGAAAGGAAGGAGGGGCGATAGGTTGATAGACAGGATAGATAGGAATTGTGGCTCAATTTTCACGTTACGACTGTTGCCCAATGATCCTTGTGTACTAAAGCCCTCTGAGTTGACACGCCGCTTTAGCTGAAAATATAGCTGCTTCATCAAGTAAGGAGCCGACAATACGTACCAAACTGATTTATCTTATTGCTCTTTATTAGAATAAGTTTATCAGAATGTTTTTGATACCATTCTTCAAATAATAATAGTGAAAGAACTGTCTCTTGAATTTTAATTAGTGTGATGATGTACAATTTTTTCATTCATTGACGTTCTTTTCTTCCTAAATCTATCTTATTGCTCTCTATCAGAATAAGTAAGTTTTTAATGCCATTCTTGTAATAATAATACTGAAATAACGATCTCTTCAATTCTAATTAGCGTGATGATGTACAATTTTTCTTCATTCACCTTCTTTTCTTCCTAAAACTAAATAATTGGAGTGAAATGTAATACAAAAAAAAAAACAGAAAACGTAATCATAATGTGAGAGTTCAGAATAGTAATATATTGTATTCATTCTATTAATTTTTCTATATAAAGCAAGATTTTCTGAGCATGTATAAATGAATAAATACAGAGAGGCAAAGAAAAGTGACCTATTATCATACAGACACATCAAAAGTAAGTGAACAGAGACAATGGTTCATCTTTTACCTCTAAACTGTTGTAAATCGTCTCTCCTTTTTATTTACGCCGCATGTATATTTACTCTTCATGTTTATTTTGCCACTGACCGCCTCCATGAAACCCTGGAAATAAATAAAAGCTTATATAAAGAATAAACGCGTGTGTTTACCGAATATTCTCGCATTTCATCCATCCGCTCTCTGTCTCTCTCTCTCTCTCTCTCTCTCTCTCTCTCTCTCTCTCTCTCTCTCTCGTCCATACTGTTCAATAACCAGGTCATCTCCACCTCTTTGGAGGTATCACGATCTGCATCAATCTTTCAAGGATAAAAGAGGAAATTCATCAAACGTTTAGCTACATTTCTTTCGTACGCCAATCTTACTCTGGCGTTAGAACTTTTATCTCAACATTTCTCCTTCCGATGTGCTTTTGCTGATTCCAGGACGAGGAGGAGGAGGAGGAGGAGGAGGAAGTCAACGATACAAGTCGAGTTCATTCCCAAATAGTTTCTCTTCCCTGTGATTTTTTTTTGCAGTGTCACGAAAGAAAATAAATTAGGTTTAGAGACGGAAGAACCGGAATAAGATGTTTCCGGATAGTAAAAAGAAGAGACATCGCTCAAAAAGAAGAAACACCCATTAAAAAAAAAAATGAACGCAGAGACGAGACAAAAAGCTGCAAAGGTGAGATGAGTATGTAAAAAATACACGCAGCAGTGAAAAGTTAAATAAAGAAAACGAAGATAACAAAGAAGAATAGATTAAAATAAAAGAAAGCCTTCCGTTGTAAAGTTGTGGAAAATGTATCCAGGATGTTAGTATTTATTTTTGGGGGCTTTTGTTTACAGCAGTGCCGGGTGAGTGCTGGCCGCCGCGTGAGATATCCCGCCCCTGAAACGGTCGCGTGTCGGGAACTTTTGCCTCGCGGATCACTCACTGTAGCTGCAGACGTGACTTTTACTGGCCCTCCCGCGCCGCCCACGCAACCCAGTAAACCTCTGCTGGGAAATTTACAGTCTTACCTCCACTTCTGACTGAATAGATACATTACTCCTTGACTGTATTGCTGACTGGCCGACTGAGATACTGAATGTGGGGACGGACTGTTTAGATTACTGACTGAGTGAGTAAACGTCCCCGTAATGATCAACTAAGTGACTCTAACTGGCTATCCGACAAACTAAATAGTGTTTGTTGAATGGGTGGCCTATATGACCCACTAAAAGTCATTGCATAAGTAAATGGCTGTCAGATTGGCTAAAGAAATAATGATAGCCTTAGTGACTGTCTGATGAATTAAGACTATTCGAATAATCAGATCAGATACATAATTTCTTGACACTAAAAATCTGAGGGAATTTCACTTAGGTGCATGTATAATAAAACCACATTTGACGATTTTCCTTCACTGCACCTTCCCTTACAATCTTGAAAAAAAAAACAAGGTAAATATTGCCAAAGTCGAATGAAGTTAGTGCTCATATAATCAGTCATAAAGACAAATTGTGACTACGTTAAGACTTGCAAACTTGTCCGTAACTGCAGTAAAATAAGAGCCATTCATTTTAGTGTTTTATGTCTTCTCTTCTCGCATGAGCAATTGCGTAATTTCCTTCTCATGTTAGGTAGTTAAAAATGTAACATGCAGCAAGCACGCATAAGACACGTGTGTGTGTGTGTGTGTGTGTGTGTGTGTGTGTGTGTGTGTGTGTGTGTGTGTGTGTGTGTGTGTGTGTGTGTGTGTATCAACAAGTAAAATGTGCTCCCGTGTGATTGTATGCATAATTACTATATGTACACTAATATTCCTGTGAGAAAATCAAATTACTTTAAACTATTGGAAATACAACCGAGCATGTCTCTCTCTCTCTCTCTCTCTCTCTCTCTCTCTCTCTCTCTCGTCTCCATCCCTATCATGATCACTTCCAGAGCCGTGCAGGAATCTTAGCTCTTCTTTTCCTCCATTTCCTGCAAACATTCTTCCTCTTAAAGTCCTTCGCCTTTCTCTGCAGCATCTCCTCCAATCTCCTTCTCTCTCCTTTCCCCTCCCTCCCTGCTGCTGCCCCGCTGAGACAGATGAATCTCGAAGAATACATCTAGCCTTGTTTCGTGACTTTTTCCTGGTGCGTCGCCTGGCGTGTCATCAATATCAGTACGACACTTAAGTGAGAGACGCAGCGAGCTGGAGGAAAAATTACGGCACAGAAAGAGAGAGAGAGAGAGAGAGAGAGAGAGAGAGAGAGAGAGAGAGAGAGAGAGAGAGAGAGAGAGAGAGAGAGAGAGAGACGGGAACATGGGATTGCAATAACAGGGAACATGTGACAGGAACG
This sequence comes from Portunus trituberculatus, assembly GCF_017591435.1. Lineage (NCBI taxonomy): Eukaryota > Metazoa > Arthropoda > Malacostraca > Decapoda > Portunidae > Portunus > Portunus trituberculatus. The sequence goes on from NC_059269.1 coordinate 21,716,198, forward strand.
CTCAAGAAGTAACAAGACAGACTTAATGAGTGGAAAGAAGACTCTCGCCATTCTTGTCTCCTTTAAGTACATGATTACTGTACCCACGACACTTGGAATCAAAGGGCAAGTCTGGAGGAGAGTAAGAAGTAGCGGGTGTGTTGTTGGTACAGAGTCACAAAGGGTAAAGAAAACGTCGGTGAAAAAGAGCACATCATATTAAGAGAACTTCGAAGGAGTCATTTGAGCTTCTAGGATATTCTTTCACAGCCTTTACGCCACATTATCCTACCTTCGACTTCACCCACGCACCACTCACTCTACCAACACTGTGCTTCTCACCATTGAGTCATCATTAAGAGCTCCAACTGATGCTCATTAGAACACCTTGCTAACCTTTACTCACTAAAACACATTTCCGTGATAAATACACGTCAAAATCAAAACGGGCTCCCAGAAGAGAATGATGATTATAATAGCCAGTTCTCTGACATTACCGAGAATTTTTATTTATAGGCGAGGTTGTGTGGGACGAGACTTACGAGTACCTTCAAAATCACCAGTGAAGGAAAATCAAATGAGTGCAGTTTTTCTTCATGGTAAGTTGAGGTGGTGTGATATGTTTGTTTTGAAGGTAACGGAATAGTAACGGAGATGGTAGAGATAGATAGATAGATAGATAGATAGATAGAGAGAGAGCAGACAAAGAGAGGAAATAAAAAGAAAAAAATAGAAAACAAAACAATATCATGGAGAATGTGGAAAGAAAATACGATAAAAAAACACAAACATTACTGAGACTGATAAAAAATGCAAGAGTTTTATGTTTATAATGCTGAACACTGACAAGAGATGGTGCGAACATTGAATCTAGCCCAAAGCAAGAACACGTGTTATATTGAAAGCTCCGGGCTGACGCGCTACATTATCGGAATTAATACCAACCCTTCTAGACTTCCCAGTTCCAGTTTGTATCGTTCAGTACTAGTCTGCTGAATTCATTATGACTTTAATTATAACAGGAATGAGCCTTTAATTATATCTTGAAATGACTTAGGTATGGATGTAACAAAATTAACAGAATATGGTGAATACAAATGACAATAACTAATTGTTCGTGCTGCTCTGACGTGTTTCTCCTTGTTCTCCCATAAAGTGTTCTAGTACTTCTTTAGTTTATAACAGGATATAGAACTGAGGGAGCTATAGAAATGGTTATCATGGTTAAGTTAGGTTAGGATTAGCATAAAACGACAAATATGTGACTCATGTGACACGGAATAATCCTGTTATGTGTTAAAGTTGACACACCAATGAAAAATTTCCGTGAAGACTAACTGTTACAAAGAAAGGGAATATTATAATGTACCATTGGAGGACGAATCTTTTACGATCGGAGAGGTAGTGAGATCAAAGCCCGCCTTAAAGGAAGCCATCGCCTCACACCGTAGAAGACGAAGGGCGTCCATAAACTTGATTCGGAGCTCATTAGTAAAGCGATCAGAGGCTGTGAGAGGACAAGGCCACCTGCGGCTGACTGATTTCCATAGACATAATGTGCAGGTGTGTGAGAGTTAATTGAGAGAGAGAGAGAGAGAGAGAGAGAGAGAGAGAGAGAGAGAGAGAGAGAGAGAGAGAGAGAGAGAGAGAGAGAGAGAGAGAGAGAGAGCAGCACCAACACAAGTAAGTGGCGGGTGATTTAGTCAGAACAATATCTGCTACTCCAGTGCACACCACCTCTTCTTAAGCTGTTGGATACAAAGGCCATGAAGAACACTGAGGTTTAGCAAGCAAGCCTTCTTTTCACTGTTACGTGGCTTTCATAAGATTACTTTTGGCCTCAAGTAAGTTATGGTATGAACAAATGAGGCTTAATGAGGAGAATCGTCAGTGTCGAGATTCACAAAAATAATAGTTATTTCTGTAGGTCGATAAGTAAATAATCAAGATATTAGAGATTGATGTATTAGTGCTGTCTTGTCTTATCTTTCTTACATGTGTTTCATATCTAAATTCTGTTCACGTCACTCACTTAATGGTGCACGTGTTCAACCATTCCCTATTCTTATCATTTCATTTTGGTTAAAGTTTGCTGTGTATATTTGATGAGACTCTAACTTCACGGATTTCAGTATTTCACGGACTGTGGTAGACTCAAGAAGAACTGTGATGGAGTATTTTTTCTGTTCTAATATGAATTCTGCTGACGGAATTCCTTATATACAATAGCCTTCACTTATTCATTTCCCTTCTTTTTGTGGGGAGGTCAGAAACCCAAACCACATGACGATTCTCTTTCTAAATCCTTAAAGAAAATTATACGGCAAAGTTACCAGCGTGTTTCGTGTTCATCCAAAGGGGATAGATAATTCAATAAAGAGAACTACTTTCACGCAGTTGACACATAAAGTTAAGGAACTATAATTTTCAAGTCGGGCTTATCTTACTAGAAACTGATACCTATAAAACATATTCCATTTCTCCAACTTGTGTGATGTAATCCCCATCATCTTAATCATCAGTTTTGTAGAAAAAATATTAGCTGGATTTTTCTTTGAAGTAGGTGCTGACACAGGGAATAATAAGCAGGAGAGCCAGCCAATATCATAAAAGGAATGTATACGTAAGGATCTTTTTAACAACCTAATTCTTATATAATTTCATCCTTGAGGCCAAATGATAAAAATAATTATACTAGTTTGTCATTTCTGTTTTTATATTATACATATCACGTGTCATCCTTTGCCCTTTACTTTCCACACTTATAATTGTCTAACATATTCTCCTACTACATCTTAGCGCAGATAAAAAGCTGCAGCCGCATTAGTGACTGGCAACACAGGAATTCCGCAACACTCGACAAGTTGATTGCCTCTGCCTGACACGTGTTGCTGCCATGGTGTGGAGAGCCTGACGGAAGGCTGAAATGTGCAGTGGTGGAGGAGGTGGCGAGAACCTGTTGTGAGAGGATACAATATTCCAATCAATCAGCGTTTTCTTCGTTTAATTCCGTTCACAAAGCGTAAAGGAAAAACAAAGATCGAAAAATACAAAAACGTACCTGTTACCCAATTCATGAAGGGTCAGAGAGGGCGGCTGTGGGAGGAACAAGGAACACCTTTGAAACAAACACGCAATTGCCTTTTGTTCAGAATTTCCTGTGGAGCGTGATATCCTTAACCGTTCATCCAGTGCTCTCAATTTCTCTTTAGCACGAGATCCCTTCCCTCTCCCTCGCCCCGTACATGTAACCCCCTCGCTCTCAACACTTAATACTTCAACACACTCTGATGCGTGCAGGGCTCGCAGTGTTATTTCCACGGTGCTGCCCTCTGTGATGTACGAGCCACTTTATTTTACCGGTGAAGGCAATATGCCAACGCCGTGATTAAATATTGCGGGTAATATGACTGCATTGACCCCATTCGATTGGTTCAGGTTATTAATTCATATTTCAATAGCGGCGTTCCGCCAGCAAATGGGAAGCGAGGACGAGAGAGATTAATCATAGCTAACGGCGCTACCCAAGACTCACTTCTGCTAATAGCCTTCGTCTCATCCTTCCTGCCAGGGAACTCCTAACTGGCGTGCCTTGCAGGAGGAGGCTATCACATCAGCTCAATCATATCGAAGTAGTAAGGAATGTATGCCTCCACGAGAAAGCTGTCTGGCCGGAAGCATGAAGGACATCCTTAGGGCGTCCTTCACACAAACTTCCATCACGTATGAGTCGATGGAGAATTTTAGTTTATCGTTGTTCTAAAGCATTTCCACTGAGTATCTGCCTCTCAGAACTTCATGGGTTCTTCTGAAACGACTAGTTCTCTGCATCCTTCCTCAGAAGTGAAGAGAAATATAATCCATTACAGATCCGCCTCGTCTAACAACTTTTGCTTTCATTGGAATGCATCCAGTGATGAAGTGGTTATGGATCGTCGAGCCCGATAGGTTTCCAAGGATCACAGAGATGCAAAATGAATTTCTCAAGAAGTATTGAATAAGCCAGAGATGAACGACTTTACATAAATCCTGCAGCAAGCGTTTTGGAGAAGATATAGTGTTTGGGAAGATGCAGTTCCTGTATCAATGCTTTAGGTGAAGTCATCTGTTATACATTCTCTCAACTGAGAGGAGACATTAACTTGAAAACCTGTTGCCACTGAAGCTTCAGATCAAAGACACGAACCTCATCCTATGACTCAGTGAATGCAATGAAAGGGATGTCTAATGAAGGTAAAATGAATCAAAGCCAAGTTATTATTACATAACACCTCTTTACCCCCTCCACACACACACAAACACACACACACACACACACACACACACACACACACACACACACACACACACACACACACACACCACTCCCACAAAGAGAGAGAGAGAGAGAGAGAGAGAGAGAGAGAGAGAGAGAGAGAGAGAGAGAGAGAGAGAGAGAGAGAGAGAGAGAGAAAGAGAGAGAGAGGAACGAGGAGACAGTGTTAGATGATCCAAAGAGACAGAGGCGAGATAACAGTTTGGTTAATGGGACAAGGAGCAAAAAAGTCGCATCACCAATACATACGCAGGATAACCAAAAGTAAGTGAAACGCGAGTATCAATGTCCCAAGACTTTTACGCTAGACATTCTTGTAAGTAAATCTCCGGCGCTTGAGACCAAACCTTAGTCGTTCTTTTAAAATCTGTGAGTTTGTATTAATTCTCACTGAAACGTTAAATTTGTGAACCATTATAGAGACAGTGTTAGATGATCCAAAGAGACAGAGGCGAGATAACAGTTTGGTTAGTGGGACAAGGAGCAAAAAAGTCGCATCACCAATACATACGCAGGATAACCAAAAGTAAGTGAAACGCGAGTATCAATGTCCCAAGACTTTTACGCTAGACATTCTTGTAAGTAAATCTCCGGCGCTTGAGACCAAACCTTAGTCGTTCTTTTAAAATCTGTGAGTTTGTATTAATTCTCACTGAAACGTTAAATTTGTGAACCATTATAGAGACAGTGTTAGATGATCCAAAGAGACAGAGGCGAGATAACAGTTTGGTTAGTGGGACAAGGAGCAAAAAAGTCGCATCACCAATACATACGCAGGATAACCAAAAGTAAGTGAAACGCGAGTATCAATGTCCCAAGACTTTTACGCTAGACATTCTTGTAAGTAAATCTCCGGCGCTTGAGACCAAACCTTAGTCGTTCTTTTAAAATCTGTGAGTTTGTATTAATTCTCACTGAAACGTTAAATTTGTGAACCATTATAGAGACAGTGTTAGATGATCCAAAGAGACAGAGGCGAGATAACAGTTTGGTTAATGGGACAAGGAGCAAAAAAGTCGCATCACCAATACATACGCAGGATAACCAAAAGTAAGTGAAACGCGAGTATCAATGTCCCAAGACTTTTACGCTAGACATTCTTGTAAGTAAATCTCCGGCGCTTGAGACCAAACCTTAGTCGTTCTTTTAAAATCTGTGAGTTTGTATTAATTCTCACTGAAACGTTAAATTTGTGAACCATTATAGAGACAGTGTTAGATGATCCAAAGAGACAGAGGCGAGATAACAGTTTGGTTAGTGGGACAAGGAGCAAAAAAGTCGCATCACCAATACATACGCAGGATAACCAAAAGTAAGTGAAACGCGAGTATCAATGTCCCAAGACTTTTACGCTAGACATTCTTGTAAGTAAATCTCCGGCGCTTGAGACCAAACCTTAGTCGTTCTTTTAAAATCTGTGAGTTTGTATTAATTCCCACTGAAACGTTAAATTTGTGAACCATTATAGAGACAGTGTTAGATGATCCAAAGAGACAGAGGCGAGATAACAGTTTGGTTAGTGGGACAAGGAGCAAAAAAGTCGCATCACCAATACATACGCAGGATAACCAAAAGTAAGTGAAACGCGAGTATCAATGTCCCAAGACTTTTACGCTAGACATTCTTGTAAGTAAATCTCCGGCGCTTGAGACCAAACCTTAGTCGTTCTTTTAAAATCTGTGAGTTTGTATTAATTCCCACTGAAACGTTAAATTTGTGAACCATTATAGAGACAGTGTTAGATGATCCAAAGAGACAGAGGCGAGATAACAGTTTGGTTAGTGGGACAAGGAGCAAAAAAGTCGCATCACCAATACATACGCAGGATAACCAAAAGTAAGTGAAACGCGAGTATCAATGTCCCAAGACTTTTACGCTAGACATTCTTGTAAGTAAATCTCCGGCGCTTGAGACCAAACCTTAGTCGTTCTTTTAAAATCTGTGAGTTTGTATTAATTCTCACTGAAACGTTAAATTTGTGAACCATTATAGAGACATCAAGTTAGTGTCCATTGCTTTACCCTTATCAATTACTTAATTAACACGGGGCATCTTATATTTGCACAGAGTAAGAGACAAAAACATGCTTACATTTTATATTTAATCTACAATACAAAAGAAGTTGTAAATAATACGCAGGAATATACTTCTCCAAAAGGTTGATGGTTCTTCTCATTTTCCGTGTATAAATGTGTCAAACGAAAAAGAAAATACAGACCACATAACTAATTTACAATGGAGCCAATAACGATGCCGCATTTCCGCAGTCCATTAGCCTGTCACTCTCAACTCATATTGTTTGCATTTTCTTTTAACATCAAGCTCTCTGACCTGCTGGAAATTGTCAGGTTGTGAAAGAAGAAGACGAAGAAAAGATTACCTTACCTTACCGCTGTGCCATATCCTTCAGGACGTCGGCAACCATGGACTTCCACTCTCTTCTATCCCTCGTGCCTCTGATGAACTGTCTACTCGTCATCTTTCCTCGTGCTAGCTTGACCAATCCATGTATTTCACTCTCTGTCTTCCCTTACAATACTGGAAGTTAGAGTGGCACATTAACCGTGTATGACTTCACCACACGGAATCTATAACTATTAACATTATATATTTTTCTTAAGAAGATTGTACCACATGACACGTAAAGAAGAAAAGTATGAAATGTTTATACTATTTCGAAATACAGTCATATTAGTTAAGATATATTAATATGACACATAGCTGGAGATCCTTGACGGTAATTAATCCACACCGTTTCATTGTTAGGTGTTATTGTATTCCATATGAGTCAGGCGATACGTATCCAGGAATATCAACACTGCCAAGGACATTACAGACACAGGCGAGTGTTGTTCTGAAAGGCTAGCGAGCAGGAGGTATTCTTCTTTATAATAATATCAATACAAGCCCAGTGCGCGTCGAAAACACAAAACTCTTACTCCAGAAGTCATAGCGAATAGCAGTCTCATCCTTGGAGCCTCGTGCATGACAGTAGGTAACGTGAGACAACACTGCGACGTCGGGATTAGTCTCGATAAGCTGCCCTCATACATGCGAGGTGGCCGAAAGAAGATTGGAATGGCTGAAAACTATTATTCTAAAATCCATTCTATGAAGACACTTATCTATCTCAAAAAATGGAAAAAAATAAAGAAATAAACAATATAGAATACGTGCATTTAATAAGACCGTTCCTAGAATTGTTTTTGGAGAAGTGTTGAATTCTCGTCTCTCTCTCTCTCTCTCTCTCTCGCTCGCCGGACAATCCCTGGCTGCACTTTCAAAGGGAAGGTGTTTACTCAATAAATTAGATGAAGAGCATCCCTGCGCCGCGGACCCTTTCACCAGTCCATTATTAAAGTGTCAAAAAAGGCTGAGTAAGTGTCGGCAAACTCTGGGAACTCCACACTGACAATTAATTCTTGGTCTTGACTTTTAAATATGAGACTTGGAATGCTGGCTTAGAGTTTTGGAAAGAGAGAGAAAAGAGAAAGAAAAGAGAGAAAAGAGAGAGAGAGAGAGAGAGAGAGAGAGAGAGAGAGAGAGAGAGAGAGAGAGAGAGAGAGAGAGAGAGAGAGAGAGAGAGAGAGAGGACCAGAACAAACAAGACACAAAGAAATGGAAGCCTTTTTAACACTCACCTCAAGCCACTCACTCGCGACTCACTCAGGCCAAAAGATAGGTTCTTAAGTGAATGGATATTTTTCCCTCCTCTCTACACTTTACCATTAGACGACGGAAATTATGTGACACTGATATTGAAAACTACTCCCTGGAATCCGAGTGTCTATCGCCATTTTAGACTTCAGCATAATTTGTCAGTTGTATCCAAATTACGCGACGCTAATACAATCTCGATGGTGTGGTACATTAGAAACTGATAGAAATCAGGTGCAATGTAGTAAATATAATAATAATCCTTTGATAAACCTTACTAATATTTAAATAGGATAGTTCTCTCGTTGACATCTTACTTACCGTTGATCAACATTGAATTTCCTCATCATTCTCTACATCTTCAAACATTACATTACGTGCAATGAATGAGGAAGACGCAACATTACTCTGGCGTTGTCTTCGTAACAACACCAAATTTTACTGGTCTTAAAATCAAGAACTCTTGTTGAGGGTAACTAATAGCGGCCTGAGCAGTGTGGCAGAGAACACTAGGGAAATATCAAGAGCACAGACGCGTCTCCACGATACGTTCCATTTGCTAACCACTAGGATAACAACGAACATCTTCCCTTGTTGCTCCCCTGAGTTCTCTTCCGCTACATTTAAGCTGGAAGTAGTTCAAAGGTTGCAGGGGAAGGAAAATCTACTTTGCTGAAGGAAACAAAACATAAATCGATTTCTACAGAACCAAGTTTACCTTTTATATATTGCCATAATTCATACAAGTATTTAAAAGCAAAATGATACAAATTGAAGACCTCATCCGTCCTTTCAAAATGAAGTACAAGGATTTTTTTTCAATTATGCATCATAAATTAGCAAGGAAAAAAAAGGAAATTCACTACCTTGGAAGCAGGAAAACCGAAGACCTACCGAAGTGCACACTCGAACCAATTACAGCCACTCGTACATAGCATCTAGGAATTCCCCGAAACCCTCGACCAATGAGAGTACTTGAGACTCAGACGAGAGGGCACGGCTTGATGCGGAACCCAAGAACCTTTAGACTGCGATTTGCATTCTCTCTCTCTCTCTCTCTCTCTCTCTCTCTCTCTCTCTCTCTCTCTCTCTCTCTCTCTCTCAGACATGTTAAGTGAGTTTACTAGAAATGCATGTCAAATTATAGAGAAGTGAATGAAGTGTGCTAGATGGAGGGGAGTATCGAAGAAGGCAAGTGGTAAGGGAAGGAGAAAAATCGAGTAAGCGCGTAAGGAAGCATGAAAATAGTTCAGGAGAGCGCGTGAGCAAAGTAAGATGCATTAAAGTAAGCGTTTAGTAGGACAAGAGAGAGAGAGAGAGAGAGAGAGAGAGAGAGAGAGAGAGAGAGAGAGAGAGAGAGAGAGAGAGAGAGAGAGAGAGAGAGAGAGAGAGAGAGAGAGAGAGAGAGAGAGAGAGAGAGAGAGAGAGAATCATGTGTGTGGCCTGATATAAGGAAGATTCTATTAGCATCAAAGGTACCATAGTCTCCATGTATAAAGTCCAGAAGTGGTCAGTGTAACTCCTCAGGTTACGATCGATGTACTTGTGTTTGTACCATGCCTCGGAAATAATAACATAAGAACATAAGGAAAAGAGAGAAGCTGCAAGAGGCTGTGCTGTCAGACCTACACGTGGCAGTCAATGTGTAAGCAAAGCAACCCAATTCCACCTAACATCCCCATCCATAACATTAAATTTGTCAGTTGTGTCTAAGTTACGCTGCGTTAATACAACCTCGATGGTGTGGTACATTAGAAACTGACATAGAAATCAGGTGCAATGAAGTAAAAATAATATCTTCGTTTAAAGCTCCATATTGACCACTTCAGGAGTTATGATGGAAATTTAAAAGGATGTAAAAAAAAAAAAAAAAAAAACAGGAGTTAATAGATTGTGGTTTTTGATTCTGTAAATTCTGGGAAGTGAATTAAAATCATCCTCTTATCGTTCCTTTGACGTCAAAATGAACTCTGGCACACTCGATTTTGGTTCTCCTTTAACTAATGTATTTAACATGTCAGTATTATTCAGCAAATTTGAAAACAGTAAAATTTTTAGAACTTTCCTTTATGATCGGAATCTGGAAAAAATACCAGATTGTTGGACATAAAAAAACACCATTAAAATTACAGTTTTTAAACACTGGAAAAGTAAAAATCACCCTCCTCTCTCTCTCTCTCTCTCTCTCTCTCTCTCTCTCTCTCTCTCTCTCTCTCTCTCTCTCTCTGTAATGTAGACTACCTCCATACAAACAGTATTACCTTGTCTCCCTTCTCCCTCCTTCCCTTTCTTGGAGAGACGCAAAGGGCAAACTGAGACTCCTCTTTCTCTGCTTTCTTAGGAGCGACACAACAAACAGTGATGAAACCCTAGACTCCTCAGACACTTTTGAGAGAGAGAGAGAGAGAGAGAGAGAGAGAGAGAGAGAGAGAGAGAGAGAGAGAGAGAGAGAGAGAGAGAGAGAGAGAGAGAGAGAGAGAGAGAGAGAGAGAGTAATTATTAATGCATATTGTATACGAGAGTTGACGAATCAATTCACGTACCAATTTATTATACAAGTGTGAATACATTATACCATGCAGGTGTTGACGCTTGCATGAAATTTCAATCTAATTTATCATAAGGGGTTATTTATATTCTCACTTTGACAATCAGTTTTTTAATACTTTTTTATTTTCTCATTTAACACAGTTCTTTTTATTTTCTTTCTTATTCCTCTCTCCTCCGCATTTGAAATTCTCCTTAACACGCAAGATTCTCCAACACAAATGAAATTCTGCACATATTTCTATCAGGTTTAGTTGCTTCATTACCGAGATGCCGCGCAGGGCAACACCTTCCCACCCACAAGCACTTACGGCCTCCTCTTTGCTGCCCAATTATGTACTTGCCCCAAAATTCCACCAACACCTCTGCCACCCACTTCCAGCCAGCAGATATCCCTCCACCCTCGCCGGTGCCTCTTTTTCCACCAGCCACTCCGCCCCAAGCACTTCCACCGCCCATCTGCACCTCACACCCAGCCTGTTATCCCATCACACAGTGGCCTCTGCTTCCCTCTGTACACAGGTCCCCTTCAATTCCCCATTACCAAAAGCTCTTGACAAACCCATCATCCCTTAATTCAAGCACTTTCCATTCCGGGGCACAGGCGCGCAGCTCATCTACGGCACCCCACTTCTAAAACCACCCTCGAAGTCATTAGCAAATTTTGTCTAGTGTCCCTGCAACCCGGCACACCTCGCCCCGCAAGGCACAAGCACTTCTTCCCCTTCCTGCCGCTGATCACACGCAGCAACCAGTGCTCCAGGTCACGCCACGCGGGGCCTCATTATGCCGCGTGAGGCAGGTCAGCGCGGCCTCCGGGGAGCCATAGGGCATACAAATGAGCCCAGGCAAAACATGTATGCTCTCTTATTTATTTACTCGTAATGACGGAAATTGGTCATCGGGTCAGTGATTTCTTCTTGATTCTGGCCACTGTTATGCGTGGTGGTGTTTGCGTAGCAGTGTGTGTGTGTGTGTGTGTGTGTGTGTGTGTGTGTGTGTGTGTGTGTGTGTGTGTGTGTGTGTGTGTGTGTGTGTGTGTGTGTGTGTGTGTGTGTGTGTGTGTGTGTGCGCTCATGAAAACTCGTGTACTATGTTATTAGTATGCAAACAGGCTCTGTCTTTGTCTGACGTTGTGTTTATGGTGTCGCGTTTATGTTTCCTGCTCCAGAGAGAGAGAGAGAGAGAGAGAGAGAGAGAGAGAGAGAGAGAGAGAGAGAGAGAGAGAGAGAGAGAGAGAGAGAGAGAGAGTCTTTATTACGTTATATTTTCCCGAAACTCATTTCATATCTGAATATTTCAAGGCCACAAATTCACGGCTGCTTAACTCACACACAGTCACCAAGAAAGCCTCGTATATTTGAATGCAACGATAGATTACATCCACTTCCTCATTAAATTCTCAACATCCAATGAATCTCTTGTCAAGTATTTGCTACTGTTAATGCTACTGCTGGTACTACTGCTACTACTACTACTACTACTACTACTACTACTACTACTAATAATAATAATAATAACAATAATAATAATAACAATAATAATAATAATAATAACAATAATAATAATAATAACTACTACTATCACAATGTATTTCAAATGGAGCTACAAAATTTTTCCTCTCATTACCACACTCACGAATAATCTTTACGAGACTCAGGAGTGTTCAACTAAAAAAAAAAAGTCTTACTACAGAGTTCGTATCATTTTCCGAGATTTCATCCATGTAAGTATTAAATAAACTGAATAAAAAAGTTAAACAGTGTTCGCTATCTTAAACAGTAATAGATATTCTCTGCAAATATTTTTCTTCTTCGTGAGACAATGCACCAGTAGCAATAAGAGAAAGAAAATTAAGCGAATCTGTGTGTGTGTGTGTGTGTGTGTGTGTGTGTGTGTGTGTGTGTGTGTGTGTGTGTGTGTGTGTGTGTGTGTGTGTGTGTGTGTGTGTGTGTGTGTGTGTGTGTGTGTGTGTGTGTATGTGTGTGCGTGTGTGTGTGTGTTTTCGCGCGTGTGTGTAATAACTGAAGAGCACGATGACACCGATAAGAGAAACAAGATCAAAGGAAGGTAAACACAGAAACACACATCTGAGAAAAATGATATAGAAAAAATACAACAAAATACCAGAACGAGAAGGGAGGAGGAGGAGGAGGAGGAGAAGAAGGAGGAGGATGAGAAGGAGGAGGAGGAGGAGGAGGAGGAGGAGGAGGAGGAGGAGGAGGAGGAAAAGGAGTAGGGAGAAAAAGGAGTAAAAAATAAGAGTAAGAATAACCTTGAAAAAAAAAAAACTACGTCAAGAGACTATTGGATTCAAGTGCGTATATAACACTCGGTCTAAATCTGCTGAGCTAACACCATTGGTAAAGTGCTGGAGGGGAGGAAGGAAAAGGAGCAGGAGAGGACGTGGCGCATCCCTCCCCTACTCCCCATCCCTCTCCAGCTTTTCTTTTCCCTGCCTCAGTTGGACAAACACGCTGGTACAAAAAAGTGACCACAAAACACCTTATCTCTTACAAGACATATGAAGATTATTATTTTGTCTCTAGATAATGAGTTTTTACAAGGAGATAAAACAACGTACGGTCTATATAATAAAACACTCTTTTGTATTCATTTCGCCTTATCTACCTTCAAATATACCGCTTGGAATACGAGAAAAGACTAAATCTGGTGAAAAAAAACTCATTCCTCAAAAAATACCTATGTCTTTCTCCTGATATATAACATGTTTTCGACTTACTAACGCGGAAAGTTGATTACAGTCATTAGCAGCCTTCACAAAGCGGGCGAAGATAAAAAGAGATTAACTGGAGGAAGCGAATAACAGAAAACAAGACATGAACGAAGACAGAATTAAATCTTTCATGTCCCCAAAAAGCAGGAGAACAAGGATAAATGTTTTCAGATTTTTTCTTGCTGTCAGAAATAAAATATACAATCTCTCTCTCTCTCTCTCTCTCTCTCTCTCTCTCTCTCTCTCTCTCTCTCTCTCTCAACCACACACATACATAGAAGAGGAAAATGCGTTTGTCTTCCTAAACTCCTCGACTCTCCAAATAGTTCTCCATCATTAATAACTCCATACTGTCCACATTATCCTCACTGCACGAAAACACTCCACCTTACTCATTATTCCGCGTCCATAATACTTTACAGCGATATTTTATTCTTTCTCTTCTAACTTTATCGTGCATTCATATATTCACATTCATATTTATGTATTCACTCGTCTTCTCTCACATTTTATATTCGGTACACGCTCACAGGTCTTCGCGAGGTGTAGATTAATAGTTTATGAAGAAAATAAAACGCTACAAGGAATCTCCATCTACTCGATCCTAATACTTCGTCCACTTAGACTTCCGGCCACCAAAGGATCAGCCGCCTTAATCTCATCCCACGGACATTATCAAGCTCTTTTCTTTTACCCTACGGCCTCTCCCCACACGGCAATCGTCACCGAAATGCCACGTTTTTCTTTATTCTTTTTGTCTCCTTTCTCTACAGACAGTTTTCAGGCATTTGGTTCAGTTTATTCCTGTCTCTTCTTTTATCTGTTTCGTATTATCTGTGTCTTTGTCAGTATCTTTCGCTGGGTTTTCATTATTTTTCATCTTTCAGTTTCATTTTCACCTATGTTCTATTTCTACTTCTTCTTCTCATCTGTCTATTTGTCTATTTATTTTTTCCTGTGTGTTTGTATCTATTTCGTTTTATCTGTCTTTTTTTCATCCATTCAGTCTTGCCTCTCTTTCTGTACCTAATATCATTTTCTATTTCTATTTTTCTATTTTTATTTCTACTATAAAAAAAAACTACTACCACCACTGCTACTATTACCACTACTACTCTTACTACTACTACTACTACTGCTACTACTACTTCTACTACCACTACTACTACTACTACTACTACTACTACTACTACTACTTCTACTACCGCTACTACTATTACTACTACTACTACTCTTACCACTACTACTACTACCACTACTACTACTACTACTACTACTACTACTACTACTACTACTACTACTACTACTACTACTACCACTACTATTATGAATTCTCTCTGTCTGTCTGTCTGTCTCTCTCTCTCTCTCTCTCTCTCTCTCTCTCTCTTTGATCTTTCTTTTACAGCCTGCCTCATTTTATCTTGTGTATTTTTCATCAATACATAGAAAACTCATTAAATTTTCCCCGCAGCTGTGTTTCTCAGGTGACTTCGCTGTTTTTCGACGCACATTACGTATTTTGATGGGAGACGCAAGGGAAACGGGTTCCATCTTCACTCCGATAACACTGCCTACACTCACAACGGCGGTCTGTCCCTTCCCCGTGAAATTCTACTCTTGTTCTGCAGCGGAAAGAAACTTAATGGAAGTGTTTATTCAGGATCCTGAAAATAACCCTTTTCCTGCCCAGTTTATTAGGTGTTTTATGTCCCAGGACGTGGCAGCTATGTTGTGTATAAAAGGCTGGAGTGTGCCGTGTTCCTAAGCCCTGGACGCCCTGCAACGAGGCGGTGAGTACATTTTTGCGTTACTTTCCAACATTTTCTAAAATTCAGCTAGAAACACACACGCGAATGGCAATGCAAATCGAATACTGTAGCTATAAAATCTTGAATGTAAGAATGATATATACTGAATATGTACTATTTCTCACTTTTCTTGTAATCTTTTCATATGTCTTAATGTAAATATATGAACTTGGTCTTAATCGTAGTAAATTACAATAATTAATAAGGAGTAAAAAAAATATATATCTCTAGGAAGAGGAAAGTAGCACTAAACAAGATTCAAGTCTGTACCTCCTTACATTACCTTAACCTAAATAATACCTTCCAATACTGTAAAAATCGCATCAGCTATTGCTCGCATTGCTCCTTAAAAGACAACGATGCACTGAAGCTGCCAACTCCCTGACTATTCATCTCCCTTCACCGCTCATTCTCCGTTCAGAACCCCTTTCGTTATGGTCGTTATGGAGGTGATCATTGCTTCTTAACTCTCCGCA
The DNA here is from genome assembly GCF_017591435.1 of Portunus trituberculatus. Classification (NCBI taxonomy): domain Eukaryota; kingdom Metazoa; phylum Arthropoda; class Malacostraca; order Decapoda; family Portunidae; genus Portunus; species Portunus trituberculatus. The sequence continues at coordinate 21,731,717 of NC_059269.1, forward strand.
TGACCTCGAGGAGAAGAAAAAATGATCTCGAGTAATCAGCTTTAGAGGATACCTTTCCTTGGGTAATCTTCATGTAAATAAATAAAACGCGTCTCGATTGCCGCTTAATCTTTCGCATTTGTTTCCTTTACCCGTCTTTTCACTCAGGAATATATCACAGGAAACATGTCCACATTACCCTCTGCTTTTTCCCACACTCCACCAGTCTTCTCTTGTTTCCCCGCTGACCTTATTTTCTTGCTAGATTACATGTATAGCTTATCCCTAACGGAGGCCTCGCTGGGGAAACACGCAGCACATATGAGAACCCGAAAGCAAGACCCGGCACACGCGAGGCTTGGTAACGAACACCTCCACTTCCCGGTGCTGTGCGACTGGGAGGTAGTGGAGGTCAAGGGGTGTGTCGTATGCTTGTTTTCTTTAATTAACTATCAACTCATTTAATTTATTACTCTTCCAGCACTTCAATAAGTATAAATATGCACTTATGACATATTCACATATATGCATACACGTTCTATCATTGCCATTACCGTGAAGTGAGGGCGTAATCATTTCAGTATCAAAATATATAACGTGTCCCATTTCTTATACCTTCCAAATCATTTGAAAATATATACACCGTGTCTGAGCTGCAAACAACACACACTTTTCCCGAGGAGCGCAAGGCATGTGTACGCTGCACCGGCGCCTCTTAATCTGCCAGGTAGACAGACGTGGCCTCGCAGGGAAAACGAAAAATGGACAAAATTTCCCTCTCGACACATGAGCCGACAAATGCGATTGCAGAGAGAGAGAGAGAGAGAGAGAGAGAGAGAGAGAGAGAGAGAGAGAGAGAGAGAGAGAGAGAGAGAGAGAGAGAGAGAGAGAGAGAGAGAGAGAGAGAGAGAGAGAGAGAGAGAGAGAGAGAGAGAGAGAGAGTTATAAATACTTCACTTGTCCATTCTTTTCCTTTCCATGAATATTTATTGAATCACATAAATTACTGCAAGAAATTATTTGCATGTAGCGTATAATGGCCCAGAGAGAGAGAGAGAGAGAGAGAGAGAGAGAGAGAGAGAGAGAGAGAGAGAGAGAGAGAGAGAGAGAGAGAGAGAGAGAGAGAGAGAGAGAGAGAGAGAGAGAGAGAGAGAGAGAGAGAGAGAGAGAGAGAGAGAGAGAGAGAGAGAGGTGAAAAGCGAAAAATATTAGGGAGTCGCTGTTGAGAAAAAGAGAGGAGGGAGGCAGAAGGGAGTCTCCAAGAGAGGTATCAGGGAGAATTTTACGAAATATTTTACTTAGGTGGAAAACTCGAGGGAAGGAGTGAGCCAAGGAAATGCAGGAGATGAGGAGGCGAAGGAAAAGAAAAAGAGAGACGGAGGAAAAGGGAACTTCATGACTGAAAAATTTTAGTTAGTTCGGTAAGGGGATGATGAGATGGAAGGTGGCCGGGGAAGAGAGAGGGTAGAAAAGGATGGGAAGGGAGTCAGTGCCTTTTTTAATGCAAAAAAAAAAAAAAAGCCCAGGACTCCAGAGAGACTCTTCCAATATACACATTTTATTTATATCATAGTGGTGTGTAAGGCGGCGGAAGATAAGGCGCTCCCAGCCTCAGCCTCGCGCGGCAAACAGCGCACACTTTCTCCACCTCTGCCTCCTCCCGAGAGACTGCAGGCAAGCCGCCCCACCCCGCTGGGCATGTGTGTGTGTGTGTGTGTGTGTGTGTGTGTGTGTGTGTGTGTGTGTGTGTGTGTGTGTGTGTGTTTGTGTGTGTGTGTGTGAGTGACTGACAGATTACACAATATTTTCTTAAACAAAGCTTCTGGAAAGAAAGGGCAATAATACAGGACACATTTTTAAGGAATACATCCAGTTGACATAATTCCCTTGTCTTAGTTGTTGCATCAATGGAAGGGAAGGGAGTGGGGGAGGGGAAGGATGCTAAAAATAGTAAAAAAAAAGACGAGAATGATAGAAAATAATCATCCTTAGTGAAGGTAGTCAAGGAGAGACAGAAAAACAAATATTGTTATATGAATAAAAAAATCTTTGCTTCCACTCCGTCGAAACATTTTCTACTTTCGGAGCCACGACACTCAGCGCCTCAAGCCTTCAGACCATTATATTCCCACTCCAAGAGAGCGATGTGGAGCAGAGAAGGGACCATTTGTGTCAGAGGTGCTGGTACTGGACTAAGCTGGAGGAGCGCTGCTGACACGGAGGGTGTGAAAGGCGGGCGTACTGGGAGAGGTTTGGGGCCGAGTGGGGCTTAGAGGTCTGCTGCCGGCGGTGTGGACTCAGAGGGAACAAGATTTAGTGCGTTTGTAAGGCTCTTGTGGCGTGATAAGCTCACAGCTGGGAGTGTTGGTGTGTTTGGCTTTGTCACAAAAAAATATGACGAAAAAATCGATGGAATTCTCATTCTCTCTCTCTCTCTCTCTCTCTGTGTTGTGTTGTGTGTGTGTGTGTGTGTGTGTGTGTGTGTGTGTGTGTGTGTGTGTGTGTGTGTGTGTGTGTGTGTGTGTGTGTGTGTGTGTGATATCTGTTTTTTCTATGTTACGTTCACCAATCAACATGACTTTTTCATATGTATATATTCATAGATTACATTCGTCATACTACCGCTATCTAACATGAAAAATCCTTCACGTATGAACCCTATGCAAAAAAATAAACACACACACACACACACACACACACACACACACATACAAGGCAAGTCCCATATTGACAGAGCTAGTTACTTAGGCACACAAACACGACCTTCCTACTTGTCTCCCAGCCTTCCTTGTCTAGTAGGAGGGAGTGGAGGGGTAAGGCTAACCTTGTAAGACATTATCATTTTGTCTCTGAATAAAACAAGCTAAAGAACACCAGAGTCTTGAGAGTGTGGTGCATATATATTTTTCGCTTGAGCATTTCTTTTCTTCTCGGCTTACTTATTTCATTATCCTCTTATGTATTTCAGTATATACTCTCGTGTTCTAGTATTTGTTCTTCCTTTCGTATTAATTCTGCTCATGTTGTGTGTCTTGCTCTATCTTTCGTCCTCCATCTGTACTATAACAGTGACCTCCTCGGCTTATTCTGTTTCATTATATCATGCTCTCTTGTGTGTGTGTCTTGCTCTTGCTCTATCTTTCGTCCTCTATCTGTACTATAACTGATTTAAGTGATACCATCGTCTTCCGGCAATTTGTTCTCTATTTGTATTCCTTCTGTTCTTGTGTCTCTTCTTCATTTTTTCTCCCTCCGTCTCATCCGCATCATCCATCATCATCCTTATTGGCAATTACAGATCGGTCACTCAAGAATGTTCCTCCCCCTTTCTTTTCACGATCACCTCAGTTTATATTGGTTCATTTCCAGGAAGTGTCTGGTCTGGGTTCCCTCTCCTTCCTTTTTTTTTTCTTTTAATTATAAATGTCTTGTACTTCATTGCCTCGTAGATGAAACCTATGAGAGTGAGTTTTCTTAATATTGCCTAGATGTTGTTGAGTTGCCTGCATGCTTGTTTCTTCTTTCAAGGCGCAATTTTAGGTATATTTATGATTTCTAGATTTTTTCTCATCTATTGGTTTATCCTGCTTCTGATTTGATTTTTTTTTTCTCTGGGACTTTGGTGGTTAAGTTACAGGATGCTCAACTCGTGGTCAAAGGTTAGCCACTTCGATCATGGTTCTTGAAAAATATACAACTTTTCTCGTTGTGCAAACTGGCGCTATTGTTTCACAACAGGGAGTAAGCCAAACGTCTGCCCATGTGAATAATACTGCTTTTTTAATGGTTTGCAAATTGAATATGATTTAGTAGTGATTAAGTAGGACATTATAAAGAACAGATCATTGAAAAAGATGCATTTTCTCAATGTGTCAGGACTTTTTGTCACCAAGTCGTTTGGTTAGAAACGCATTAGATCTTGTAAATACACTCTGTAACGACACCTTCCCTGCTTCCCACTGGTGCTGATGTCACTAAATCGACAAACAAGAAAGCACTTAACTAACACCCAATACTTATTTCAGTGCAGGAAGGTAAAGGAATGGATGTACAAAGCCCGCATCATCCCACTGCTATGAATATTCACCCCCTAAGACAAAACTGCATCAGACTTTTAATATCGTCATTTCTGCACATATCTATCGACTACATCCCTCCCTACTCCAATCACTGTCTCTGCATAGTGAAACTTTGATCAGACACACACACTCGTCAATAGTAATTAGACCATTAACCAAAATTAATCAGCGTGGAGCGGAAGAGTGAGATTAAAATGCCAACTACTTCTCATGACAAAGCAGTTTTATGCTGCACGTAATTAAAAAGAGGATGTTTAAAACGCTCAAAAACATCAATAACAAAAAAAAAACCTTACAAATCATACGTGTAATAAAACAAAAACAGCCACACTGATTGAGAATAAAAAGAACAAAGCACTTCATAAACCCCGAGCCATAAATTAAATGCACTACTGAATTATCAGAGAGAGAAAAAGTTATGGCTTTATCCCGACGGTCATCTCATCTCACTCACCTTGAACTTCATACCTGTCTGATAAAGAACAGCCCAAACAGTCAACCAGTCCTAGATGCCGTGAGGAGGAGGAGGAGGAGGAGGAGGAGGAAGAAAAGAGGGAAAGGAGGAAGAGCAAGAGGAAGAGGAGAAGGAGGAGGAGGAGGAAGTTACTGTTAGAGGAAGAACAGAAGGAGGAGGAGGAATACACTGTTAAGCTTTGAATATTCACTTAAGCCTACATCATTTTCCTCTCTTTGTTCTTTCCTCTCCTGTAATCTCCTGAAACCTTAAATGCTTTCCACATTTCTTCATTAACACGCACCGATACAATTTTCCTTCTTCCTTTCCACACCTTGGTCGTTTTGCTCAAGCTTTCCAACGATTTGTTCCCTCCTCGCTTTTTGCTACTGATTTACTTCCCTTCACTCCCTAATCGATGAGTTTTCACAGCGTTTTCTCTCCAGCTCCACGGATGCATTTCTCCTTTCCTTTTCTTGGTCTCTATTCTTTTCTCCCATATTTTTGCCATTATGTTTCATTTCTTCCCTGAGCCTATTCTTCTTTCTCGTATATTTCTGTTATCTTCCATTTCTTCCACATGTGTTGCTATCTTCAATCCTTTTGAATGTAGTCTCTATTAATTCCCAATATTGTGTTCCTTTTTGCTATATTACTAGTTGTCTACCTGACTTCTTCCCACCACCTTTTTTTTTATGTTATGGCCTTTAGCAGCTGTAGGCGTACTTGAAGTGTATGGGAAGTGCTATTCAGCTTCCACCCATTAGTGGCGCAGGATATTTTGTTCATAGTGGTACCCATATTAGAGCCCATATCACCACCCAAGCGTATCTTTGGTATAACTACCTAGAACCTGCGTATCATGGTGACATGTAGGTAACTTCAAACCACTCGACAAATGGCAAAGTTTCAAGGCGGTACTTGGTGGGATTCGAACCGAGGCGTGGACATCTGCTCGATCCCACACTTACCACCATATCCATTACGTCACCTGCCCCCCCCCCCACGTCTCTCTCTCTCTCTCTCTCTCTCTCTCTCTCTCTCTCTCTCTCTCTCTCCCATCCATCTTCCACCGCACTTGTATTTCCTTCAACAGACTGCGTTATCACGAGGCCTGAGAGATAGGATTACATAACCATCCGCCCCGCATCGTGTCTACTCAATTTTCCTGGCGGTAACATGAACGATACTGACGCTGCAGGCTGAAAAGTGCCGGAGAGAGAGAGAGAGAGAGAGAGAGAGAGAGAGAGAGAGAGAGAGAGAGAGAGAGAGAGAGAAGGGAAAAAAGAAGTTGGCTGTTTTTCAGTAGTTAGGTAAACACACACACACACACACACACACACACACACACACACACACTCTCTCTCTCTCTCTCTCTCTCTCTCTCTCTCTCTCTCTCTCACACACACACACACACACACATTGGCAAAATGCTGTTTAAATATCAAAAACCAAATAAATAAACAGCAAACAACACTGAACTTGAAGCTACACCATCGCTATACAAGTCTGATGAAGGCAATGACTACTTAAGAGAAAGAAATCGCGTATTCAGAACATATATCCATTTCCTATTTACGTTCTGAATAAGCTATCTAGGTCATTGTTCCACTTAACGGCACAGTGACCAATACTTCTGAAGAATGAGATCTGTCCTCATTAAATTAAGTCAGTGATGAAAATGGAATCACCTGCTCGACTGCCTTTGCCTTTCGCTGGATTATCAAAACTACGTACCCTGGAGGACTTGATTTGAACTCTCTCGTCTTGCTATTCATTGCTGTGTAATTTCCGCCAAGTGAGCGTCCCAAGGCGTCGTCTTATGTGGGACTTTTTCAGAGAGAACTGGAGGAAGCGAAACGGTGCACCAGAGACAGACAGACAGGAAAGAAAAGGCATGTGTGTAAAGTGATTAATATATTTCTCTCTGTTTCTCTGTCTGTCTGTCTGTCTGTCTGTCTGTCTGTCTCTCTCTCTCTCTCTCTCTCTCTCTCTCTCTCTCTCTCTCTCTCTCTCTCTCTCTCTCTCTCTCTCTAAGCCCCGTGGTCAGGATTCAAAGACAAAGTGAAAAACAAAGACGAAACATGAAAACACGTCGACAAGAGGATTAATGTTGAACTCGAGGGAAGAGCAAAAGAAACATCAGAGCAAAATGACAACGCAACCATCAGCATTACTCGGAGAAATACAAGCCATCCATAAAAAAAACAAATGGACATAAAAATCAACAGTCACAGCTGAAGTAGAAATATTGCAACACGAATAGAGAGGAAAGTGTTTTTTGTACTAAGCTTTAAGGAAATTTATAGGTGCTTTATTCTCAATATAATCCGCGCCAGACACACCGTTCCCCAGACTGCCTGAAGATGACCTCTGAGACAGGTCGAAACGTCGCACAGCCCACTTTAGACAGCTTCTCAGAGCACTACCACTCGAAAAAAAAGATAGTTGGTTAGAGATATTGAAAAAAAAAACAACCAGAAAATAAACAATGCTTATGTTACTCTTGCCTTTAACCTCTTCTGCCGTAAAGAGTATTCTCAACGTGTGGATGCGAATGGTGACTACAACTGTGGAAGGACACGATTTCTATAACGTGTGGATGTGAATGGTGACTGCAACACGATTCCTACACTAATTCAAGCTCTTATTTTTCATTTAGTCTTTCAGAAAAATAAGGAAAGTTTTAGATAATGAGAACAACGAAAACAATACATAGTTAGCAACAACTAAAGGAAAACAAAGATATATTAACCAAATTTTGTGTTTAGGATGCTAGTGGGGGTGGTGGTGGTGTTAGTGGTGGCAATAGTAGTAGTAGTAATAGTAGTAGTAGTAGTAGTAGTAGTAGTAGTAGTAGTAGTAGTAGTAGTAGTAGTAGTAGTAGTAGTAGTAGTAGTAGTAGTAGTAGTGATGATAGTAATAATAATAATAATAATAATAATAATAATAATAATAATAATAATAATAATAATAAAAATAACAATAATAGTAATAGTAATAACAGCTGCAACACCAATGCAATTCTAATCAGTGAGCGCCACACATGTTCCACGTCATTTCCCGAGGTACTGGCCTTAATACGATCACCCCTAATGAGAGTTCCGTGCCGTACCCAGAAACAAAATATACCCAAACACCACCAAGGTTAAAGACGAGCTGGCTTTTATTCTCAACACGTTCACGCGACACCACGAGAGGAAGATTTGCCATTCTAATTAGTGTGTGACGATGTTTGATTTATTTCTTAACATATGTACATGATTCTGCCAGGAATTAATTATTAGTTAGTGTAATTTAAAAGTGACTAAAAGAAAAGAATTTATTATTTAACATATGTACATAATTCTGCCAGGAGTTGCTGATCAGTTAGTATAATTTAGAAGTGACAAAAGTAAAAGACTCCAATACCATCATCAGAGTCTCCTTCCGACTGTATTTCAATTTAACTCCTTTAGGGATCGGCACTTAATGGACCTTTTTTTAATCAATTCATGTTTTGCTCCTGGCCGATGTTCCCTCGTACATGAAAAAAAAAAAAATTATATAGGAAAAGTTCATGAATCAGTGAGTATGAATGCAGACGAATAAGAAGGGACCAGTCTGGGTCTCTAACTATTTGAGTTCACCAGTATTACTTTCGTTTCAATCCGCTATCTGAATATAAAAGAGGAAATAATTATATAAGCAATATCTGAGTGAAAAAAAAAATATTGTTAGCTATAAACTCATGATTTCCTTTACGAATTTCCTAGAAAATTGAAAATAAATTGTTAAAAATCTTTCCTTTCATTCTATGCGACTTTGTTTTCTTATATACACAAGTTCTCCATGTATCAGGAAGCCATCACATACATATACACTGCTGTAATTGTGAGAGGGAAGGCAAGTGTTACTGACTGTGTTGGCTAATCTCTAAAATTACTTATTCGATCTTCACAGTCCCGTATTTTCTAATGTCCGTTACATCATTTATTACTATCGGGACACGTGCTTCTGTGTGGACCATTCACTTTATAGGAGGTGTTCTGAATGGCAATGAGATGAAGCTTTGACACACAGACACACACACATACGCTCTCTTTCTCTCTCTTAGTGGTCAGTATTACAGGTATCTCCTTCTATACTGAAAAAAGACTAAGTTATTATCACATAAAAGAAGAAACTAACAAGAGGTCATGACGTGTGTGTGTGTGTGTGTGTGTGTGTGTGTGTGTGTGTGTGTGTGTGTGTGTGTGTGTGTGTGTGTGTGTGTGTGTGTGTGTTTCCGTGTGCCTCAACACTATACATCTCACGAATTAGACTTTTTACTCATAGGATTTTAGATCTATGAAGGATGTGAGTTGAGAGTAAAGCAATTCCTCTCCTTTTGACCTCAATATATCAATGGTGGAGCCTTCTCATAGTGGTAGTGGTGGTGGTGGTAGTGGTGGTGGTGGTGTTGGTGGTGGTGGTGGCGGTGGTGGTGGTGGTGCATAAACTGCCCCTAACACCTTCCCTCTTGCTCTGTTTGTACGTGGTCCTTCTGGCAATTTACTAAAGTGATAAATCTTCCTCCTATCCTGCCCTGTTACCTTCCTCCTCCTCCTCCTCCTCCTCCTGAGACCCTGAAGGCATCTTGAGATTGGATCGTGAAGAGCAAACACTCTGACCATCGGGTTCCTTAGATGGCGGCAGCGGTGGTGGTGGTGGTGGTGGTGGTGGTGGTGGTGGTGGTGGTGGTGGTGGTGGTGGTGGTGGTGGTGGTGGTGGCGATATTAAAGTGACACTGATAAGGACATTCATAATTAAACGAATTAGTGCAGAGTCTTTTGGATTGGTGTGTGTGTGTGTGTGTGTGTGTGTGTGTGTGTGTGTGTGTGTGTGTGTGTGTGTGTGTGTGTGTGTGTGTGTGTGTGTGTGTGTGTGTGTGTGTGTGTGTGTGTGTGCGTAATGAAAGGAAGATGCAGTTGGAGATAAAAAAATTACCTGTTTTATGAGTGAAATGTAAGCAAACAATATGATAACTGAAATCAGAAGGAACGGTTAGAGCGAGAGCGAGAGAGAGAGAGAGAGAGAGAGAGAGAGAGAGAGAGAGAGAGAGAGAGAGAGAGAGAGAGAGAGAGAGAATGATTGACAACAGATTATAGTGTATCCAGTAAGAATATGAAGTGATTTGCTGCATATTGACCAAAGAAGAATGGGATACAAAACAGAAAACAGAAGAGGAAAGATAAAAAGAAAGAATGCATGAAAATAAAAAGACAAGGTTTATAATAGAACGTTCAATTACCTTTCAAAAATTACAAACGGTATAAGATTAACAAAAGAAGGAAAATAAACTGATTTGTGAAAAGAAACTAGACAGTGGTGCTTAAAATCTCTCTCTCTCTCTCTCTCTCTGAAGCAGTCTTTACAGAAACACAAGGCAAGGGCACTGATGGAAAGCAAGCATTGAAAATCTGAAGTAAGGCAAGACAGTGTGAAATACAAAGACTGGGAACATAAAAGAGGAGGGACAACACGCGAGTCACACTGGCTCATGGAAGGGAACTGAGATGAGTGGTGAAAATTGCCGCTGGAACTGATGGTGAATGAAGACAAAGTTATGACATGATGGGGTGAATGCAAGAACGAGTGAGCGATGAATGGTGCAAGTGGAAGCGAGACAATTGAGGGACGATACGGGTGCCAGGTGACAGGAACACGGTGGCACTGGATGGTAAAGATGTGGACGTGGAGGAGTGTGTGGCAGGAGTAACTGAGACACACGACACCATCCACGCAGAGATTACTTGAAAATCGTGGCTGATGGAACGCATTGAAAAAATAAATAGATAAATATATGAATAATTCTAATATGAAATGAGAAAATAAGGAGATAAAAGAAAATAAGAGTAAAAAAATCTCAAACTGCTATTATGTTATCAGTTTTATTTTATATTTTCCGGTGTTTACCAATTTTTCTTCGTATTTCTTGCATTACTTTTTTTTATGCGTACTTGTCAATACTGCTTTCCTTAGATGTGATGCCTCTTCTAAGCTCCTCTAGTTCGCTATCCTCCTCACCTTCCTTGCATTCTTCTCTTCCTCCCTTCTCTCCTCCCACTTGCACATTCTTCCTACCTTCTCTCTTCCCTTCCCATCAACTCTAGAACATGATTATAGCAAAAAAAAAAAAAAAGTACATATATGTTTTCTTTAACTAATTACAGCAGAGAATGATGATTAAATTTTGGATATCTAACTACATACATTGCAAGACTGGAGTGAAATGCTATTTGTCATATTCGAAAACATTTTTTTTTAACAATTAATTAATATGAAACTCATTTTACTACAAGTGACAGTACGGCGTATGATTCAATTACTGTATATTTAATTAAGAGCCTCTTCTAATTAGGCCATGCGGTCGAAAAAAAATAGCACTGAGTAAACATATACTAAAAGGAAAATGTTTGACAAATATGGTTGTCCTTCTATAAAATGTCTTTCGCTACTCAATATCATGAAAAAGGCAACAGTACTGGTTTCTTCCTCAGGTACCCTTTGTGTTAGGCGAAATATAGCGAATTAAATTGAAGTCAGTTATAATCACAGAGATAACCAGACAAACCGTGCCATTTTTGCTTCCAGATCCCGAGAGAGAGAGAGAGAGAGAGAGAGAGAGAGAGAGAGAGAGAGAGAGAGAGAGAGAGAGAGAGAGAGAGAGAGAGAGAGAGAGAGAGAGAGATGTGAACTCATAGTGATGTGAAAATTTTACTAGCTATGACAGAACAAGTTGCTCCTCAGACCTTCATTTCCACACTTTGATTATTGAAATTCGCAATCATAATACTCACCTGTCTGCAGATGTCACCTCCTCCGGAACATGACGTGATGCTGTTATTATGTAAAGAAAAGTTCATTCAACATTGAGTACTCTGAATTATTTATTGACGTTAAATATCACAGCATTCATTTGAGTAATTACAAGTGCATATAAACCATACGATGATTGCTTACGTTGTTGTTGCTGAATGATAAATACCTACTTTCCTTATTGGACAGAGGTAAGGTCGTCTATATTCTGAATTTCTGACAATATAAAGCCGTCGAAATGTTACATGTGTTTATTGATGTATTATTTCGTGTTGTGCTGCGAGTTACACAGCTTTGTATATTGTCTTCCTCATATATTTCTCGTTTATTCTAAGTATTCTAAGTCAAACACCTCAAATATTAGTTTTCAAGGGGGCTTCAGTGAACAGGAAGGTAAAAGTAACATTATTCCTGACATAATCAGACTTACAACACAAGAAAAATATCATGAAAAATCTCCTCACTATAAAAAAAGATAGAGCACGTGAAAGCCAACGATATCCATTTAACAAGGAGAAAAAAATATGTATATATATTAATGGAAACGAGTATTCAGTTACACGAAAAGGGAACACTGGACTCGGACGAAACACAAAACAATAATTGAAAACATGAATAAAAAATAACGAAGAGTAACATGATAGATAAATTGATTCCGAGGTGAAGAATAAAAAGGAATTAAGGTTTTAAAGCGAATAGTACTTAATGAACTTCCTTCCACTCAAACACGAGTGAGCGATGATGGAAGAGAAGCAGAATTTTTTTTTTTTTTTTATGCAAGGGGGAAAACTGCCAAGGGCAACAAAATGCAAGAAAAATAGGCTTACTCGAACTGGAGTCTCTAAAAGATTTTAAAGAATTAGCCAAAATTCAGGGATAAATGTTTAGACACCTCTCTTAAAAGAAGTCAAGTCGTAGGAAGATGGAAATAAAGAAGTAGGTAGGGAGTTCCAGAGTTTACCAGTGAAAGATATGAATTTATTGAGAAAGATGATAAACTTTTGAAGAAGAGAAAACTTAGTCTCAAGCAATTAAACTCAAAAGGTGAAGTCATTTTCATTACTAAATATTTTTCTAAGCCAACTGGATATCATTCGCTTTCAGGAGCTGCTATATTTTCAGCTTTTCTTTTTTTTTCAGAGGTGGTTTTATGCCTTTAACTTTGTGCATAGCCTCGATATTTAAAAGTTTGATTACCACGGGAATAATGCAACTTTCATCCCGACGCTCCCAAGAGATTCCAGGGAAGCTGATCCTGGATGGCCGATATTGTTTCGTGTGTGTGCGTGTGCGTGTGCGTGTGTGTGTGTGTGTGTGTGTGTGTGTGTGTGTGTGTGTGTGTGTGTGTGTGTGTCAAAAAATTGTATATTCCTGCGAAGCTTTGTGTTCGAATATTCTCTCTCTCTCTCTCTCTCTCTCTCTCTCTCTCTCTCTCTCTCTCTCTCTCTCTCTCTCTCTCTCTCTCTCTCTAAGGCATGAAGGAATCCCAGAAAGTATAATATGTTCCTGCCGCCCCACCACACACACGTGCAACATTATCGTGCAGGCCAGTAATCTGCGTCATGCTTCTGGCTTTACATCAGACCGAGTACACGTTAATTTGGGCCTGGAAATGTATAACTAGGAAATGGACGTGCGAGAATACTGGTGCGTTGCTGCAATGGAGGGAGAGCAGAATAAGAGACAGTCAAGTCGTGATGTGGTTAGTTTAGGAAAGCCCTCAAGTTAATCCTAATTGTGAAAGGACAAGTCATGTACCCCAGAACTGCAGGGTCTTTGCCGACGCTCCCTCTCCCTTTCCCTTCCCATCATTCCCCACCAGCCATTCCTTTTTCTGCCACCAAAAGTTACCCAACACATGACTCCACATGCTATCCACCCCACGCTATATTTTCACAACAAAAGCCACCTCCACCCAACGTTTCACACTCTCCCCCTCTCTGTGCCATCTCCTCCACCCAGCCAGGGCAGCTCTCCCCTCCCCAGCTCTCCCTTTGTCTCCTGCTGACGTCAAGCGCCGGGACAATCCTTAATTGTTGTATACCCATTCACTAAAAAAATAATAGTTTTCCATCTTTTCCTTTTTCGCCACAGTCGATGTTTCTCCCGCCACCATAACCTGTTCCCCTTCTGCTCTCACTCAGACAAATAATAAGAGCGCAGGTATAATAATTACTGTTCGATGCACGTGCGCTGTATTTCCTTCTTTCTCTTTCCCATTCCTTCCCTCCCTCCCCGGCAGCCGCGCCCGTGACCCGCTAACATATTCCGTCGCTTCATTATGCGTCAACTGCCGCGTGTTTGGCAAGACTTAATTACGGGTGGTGTTATTGAGGAAACTCATCCGGAGCAATGATGCAAATTTACTTCCAGGGTTAACGAACACTCCCCTTGATGCGACATGTTTGCGTTATGTGGCAGCTAAATTTTCTGGACTTTACATGCACTTCCCTTTTTTTCACCTTTCAGAAAGACTCGACTAACATTAATTAGTAATTCCTGAATGCCATGCGACGTGAAAGCGGCTTCAAAGCTTCTCTTGCTGGTATGGTGAGCATAAGGAGTCCAGAAAATGCTCTCCTTTTCCTGGAGCGAGACGTGAATACCGCGAAGGAGGCTTGGCTCTCACTCACGCGCCGCAACTCACTTACTTTCCGCCTTTAATTAATTCTGATATGAAGTGAGAAGCACAAAGGTGGACAAGACCTGCGGTAAACTATTCTCTCTCTCTCTCTCTCTCTCTCTCTCTCTCTCTCTCTCTGCACGTACTACTACTATCACCACCACTACCACCACCACTACCAGGCCACCTTACCACTGGAATATATTGCCTCGGCAGCAGCACACGAGATCCTGGCTTCCTTCCATTATCCTCCTTCAGTACTCATCCCTGTTCTTCCTCCTCCTCCTTACCTCTCCCTGCCTTCTCCCACCTGCGCTGAAGTAGTAGTGCTGCCATTAACAGAGATCTCACAAGTTAGCATGATTATGGAAGGAGGAGGATGGTGCGGGGCTGGTGAGAAGTGGAGAAGGAGAGGAGGAGTCATGAGTCACCGCGGGGCTGTTATCTACCACCCGTGAAGAGAAAGTCACGTAAATCAGGGAAACGTTGCACTGTCTTTCTGATGAGGCTGTATGTCTGGGCACGTGGAATACAAGCACAGTACAGCACGGTGCAACACGGCTACATGCAACACAACACAGCAGGAGAAAATACAACATAACACAACGAAACACAACACAGTACAGCAAGGCAAGACACATCACAGCCAGGCACGGCAAGGGATAATATAAACAAGACGCAGTGAATTATACGGTTTCACTCTGACTCAGCTCTCTGGGTTGGTAGAGAGAGCTGTGTCCCTCCTTCCTCCCTTCCCTTAATCCTGCCTCACTTCCTCCCTCCTTTCCTTTCTTGCCTTTATCTTTCCTTTCTGTTACCCTCCCTCTCATGGCGCATAGAAACACATGAAAGGGACACTTAATGACAAGGGAAGTATAATGATAATAATAATAAGGTTATCAGAATTACATTAGCTGTACGATATCTCTCTCCCTCCGTCTCTCTCTCTTTCTCTATCCCTTCAGGTGGTTCCAAAATAGCCATTCAGGAGGAACTAAGGGGCGGGAAGGGAGAGAGGTCTGTCAGTGAGGAGTTCCAGGGATCAACAGTTGAGGAGAAGGAAAGAAAACTCAAGGTGGGAAAAAGATGGATTGGTACTGAGAAAGAAATGGAGAGAGAAGTCGTGGGAGGTAAAAAAAAGAAAGGCAGGGTATATTTGAATAAATGGAGAAGAAAGGAAGGATAAAGAAATAAAGGAAGATAAAAGGAAGATAAAGGAGGGAATATATGTGAGAGAAAACACACGAGAAAATATAGAATCGGTATGAACAATTTCCTTCCTACTTTATTCATTGAGGTTTTCGTCTATTCATCGATATATTAACGTATTCAAGTACTTATTTATTCACGTATCTATTTATGTATTCGTATCTGTATTTACATTCGTGGCGTTCACCTATTTCATCACTTGACTTCATGCAAAGTAACGTACAAGATGATAGACAAGTGACTTTTCTTTACGTGAAATTTAATAATGCAAAACAGGCAGAAGTCTATTCATATTAATTCTAGCCCTCTCCCTCTCCCTCTCTCTCTCCTTCCTCTAAGCGTCTCTTCTCTGCGGCAATTTTGCATCACTAAACTCGATGCTAAGACCCTGAAAGCCTCCCCACTGTTTCTGCTGACGGTGCGCATCTCAGTTTCCTCCTTGCCTTGCACTGAATATATTTACAATCTGCTCTTGGTCGTCTTACGCAGCTTAGAGGGAACGCTGCTATATTTGCTCCGACATGGAAAAACATCAGGAGTTGCATTACTGTAAACATATAATAGGATGCCTGCTTACCTACATTTTGCATATTCTGAACAAGACGAAGACATTATTCAGGTTATTTAAGCCGATTACAGCTAAGTGTATCTCAAGATTTTTACGAGGGAAGAGGATCAGTAATGAATGTTGCTTTTTAATATTAATTCAAACGACGAGCACGCCAGCATAAAAATAATGGTCAGTTACGTGTTGGGATTAAACTGAGCTCTGGAGGTGGTGAAGGCTTCCCTCCGCTCCTCATTCAAACACGCTTATATCAAGAAGTAGGATTTCCAAGGCAGCTCAAGAGGGAAGTGACATTTTTTACCTGAGAACTAAGTGGTGAAGAGAGAGAGAGAGAGAGAGAGAGAGAGAGAGAGAGAGAGAGAGAGAGAGAGAGAGAGAGAGAGAGAGAGAGAGAGAGAGAGAGAGAGAGAGAGAGAGAGAGAGAGAGAGAGAGAGAGAGAGAGAGAGAGAGAGAGAGAGAGAGAGAGAGAGAGAGAGAGAGAGAGAGATGGTTCCTTTGATCGTTAGCTACCACTGCACCAGCCAATCCAACTTGCATCTGACAAAGGCGCCGTGTAGTGTTTCCAGAAGACTCATCCATACATCTCTCGTGTCTCACAAAGTCAGTACCGCGCAAAAGTTCTCGTGTCAAAACTTCCCAGCACTGCAAGACGAATACATAGGAAAGCAGGTTACTTATACCATGAAGGAAGAAGCAGGCAGACTTGACGCTTGCTGAGAAAGAAAGCGATGTGGAAATATTAGCACGAGAGAGAGAGAGAGAGAGAGAGAGAGAGAGAGAGAGAGAGAGAGAGAGAGAGAGAGAGAGAGAGTTCATACAGTATAAGACTCGGCCTGTAGATGAAAAGGGAATGCTCCGGTCATGTCAAGGGCTGAGTATTGGCACTAAAGACGATAACTGGACAGTGAGGCGGACGCAATGGCAATTCATGGAAGGCAGTCGCAGAGAAGGTTGACAAAGGCAGAGACACAATATCAGAAAATACACTCAAGGGAATTGGACGCGAAGAGGAACAGAGATGAACGATGCAACTTGGGAGAAGCGTCTGTCTGTCCAGCAGTGGATGAACAACGTCCGTCTATGATAATGGTGATTGCAGTGTGTGTGTGTGTGTGTGTGTGTGTGTGTGTGTGTGTGTGTGTGTGTGTGTGTGTGTGTGCATCGTCTCATCTTATTTCATTGATCCAAATATCGTATTCACCGATTCAGTATCAAAAGGCTCAAAGAAGCCTTAGTATCCTTGTGGAGTCTGGTCACTCGTGTGTTAAAGGATGATGCGGACAACGTAAATGTATCAACGTCTAGTGAATGTTCATCTAGGTCAGGCATTAAACTATACAAAACATGCATCCCTTTAGCCGGAATCCAATATATAGTTGTAAACAATAAATAACTTAGAACCATAATATTTTTCTAATAAGGTGCGGACCTGAGGCGGCCATCCTGAATTAAGATCTTGTTTTTCAGCGTAGGTGGATCTAATCATATTGGCGGGAGCTTTGAAAGGTTGATGGAATCTCTCTGATATCGGATTTTATATGAAAAGGGTATTTTATTGGATGTCAGTCACTTCATTTTCCTGGAATCCTTGCGTAATAAAAGCTGAGTGCGTGGTAAGACTTCCGGTTAAAACAGTAATCATGTCAATTATCCATTGTTCTTACCAGTGTTGCGAGAATATGTGACTAACGAGTACAATGTGAACACGCTCTCCTAGTCAATATAACATCACGAAAGACTAGATGATGTGGGGAGTTAATCTATTACCTCTCTGTATGTCTCGTCATGAAAAATAGATAATATTGATGTTAAAAATATTCATTCGAGAATTTAGTTTGTCTCATTAGTGAAATACGTCTGCTATCTATGCACCACTCCACAGAATTCAACATAATATCTTACATACGTACAATAGTGTGATGTTTTAGAAGTAGATTGCAGAC
The DNA here is from genome assembly GCF_017591435.1 of Portunus trituberculatus. Classification (NCBI taxonomy): domain Eukaryota; kingdom Metazoa; phylum Arthropoda; class Malacostraca; order Decapoda; family Portunidae; genus Portunus; species Portunus trituberculatus. The sequence continues at coordinate 21,749,413 of NC_059269.1, forward strand.
TTAACCTTAACATAGGCTTTACTTGGCAAGAAAACCCGACACCTTACAGAAAGAGTGGCTGGAGGCAACTGACTCTGGGTAATTTTTTTTTCTATTTTTATAACCAGCACACGAGACATTTGACGCAGGAAATGATATATCTCTGAACAAACACCTCTAGTAATAAGAGTTAGCTAGTCTTCATCACAAATAGTTAATCTTTAAACTCAATGTCTTAAAACAAACATTTGAATTTGATGTTCTTGATGTGATCCGTTAATTCATTGCTTCTAATCTTTATGCGTCTCGATTAATACTTATGCGATATCAATAAATGATGTGTGAGCATATTCTGGTCTAATTCTTAATTGCACCCGAGGCTTATCATTAATACATCATCAGGTTATTAGGACTCAGAAGGCATGATGGATTATCTGGGAGTTCAATTCTCGTCCCTCGCTCCTGTCACTGTGCATGATGTCTAAAGTGTGTGTGTGTGTGTGTGTGTGTGTGTGTGTGTGTGTGTGTGTGTGTGTGTGTGTGTGTGTGTGTGTGTTTCTGTGTGAGAGAGAGAGAGAGAGAGAGAGAGAGAGAGAGAGAGAGAGAGAGAGAGAGAGAGAGAGAGAGAGAGAGTGGTTTAGTGGCTATGAAACAATCTCTCTCTCTCTCTCTCTCTCTCTCTCTCTCTCTCTCTCTCTCTCTCTCTTAAACTCAGACCTACACTAAAAACTTCCCTCCCTTGACCTTCCCTGTTCTTACAAGAGCCGCGCCGCCCCTCGCTCCTTTGTGTGACAAGCCCAGAGGGAGAACAACAAAACGACAGGCGTGAGGGAGTTCATACTTTTTTGAGGCGTGTGTGAAGCTGAGAGAGTAAAGGTGGTTGGGTGAAGCTTTAGTTGTCACTCATAGCTCAACGAGGCTCCATTTTTACTCCATGTCTATGTTTGTTCCTGTGTGAGTCGCGCCTCTCCCGTCGGTGTTCATGTCAGCAAATGTGAAGCGCTTGGGTGATTTTCAGGTTTTTGTTGATATCTCCCGTGCCAAGTCTGTGTTGAGAGAGTGATGTTTGGATGAGATCAGAGCATAATCGTTCTGGCAATCTCTCTCTCTCTCTCTCTCTCTCTCTCTCTCTCTCTCTCTCTCTCTCTCTCTCTCTCTCTCTCTCTCTCATAAATGACAGAAAGATGACTACGTTTTTTTTCTTTCATTTAGCTATGAATATATTTTGTTTTGTTTTTTCTCAATACATTTTGCCTTTACGAAAAACTACTAATTGACTTTTCCAATCTGTACTATTTCAGCTCCAGCGAGACACCTGTGCAGTTCTTTCCCTTCGCGAAATGGTTGCAATATATTTTTTTTTCTACTATTTGACCGAGGGACATGATAACCTTTTTTCCCATTACGAACGGCTGATTTTTTTTCTTTTCTCTCCCTCTATATGAAGCGGAAATGAGATTAGCTCCTTTTTAGAAACAGCCAGTCGCCGATACCATTTTTTTCTTACAGGGGAAGCATCGAATTTGTTGTCTGTCACGCGCCTTTCACAGATTTTCTTTCTACTTCGAAGGAGATTTATTTTCCGGGTCTCACAACAACAAACTTGTGTACTAATTGGCATAAAAAGAACAAGAGGAAGTCAACACACTGAAAAAAAGGCCACACACACACACACACACACACACACACACACACACACACACGAAAATCTGGTAGAATTGAAACACTAAAACGTCAGCGGGAAAAAGAGAAAAAAATGAAAAAAAGTGCAAATTCGGAGTGCACCAGCAGAGCTTAATCAAGGTTAATTAAGCGCCTGACGACCGCCCTCCACGACTCGCTCCTAAACTTTTACCCGAAAAATTTTGAGTGAAGAGAGTCCAGCGTATCTATTTTTCTTTTTTTCATTTACACTTTTGGTGCAAAAAAATAGTATAGGAAAAGAATGAGTGTGGGAGAGGAGTAGTGCAAGCATTTTGAATTGAAATAGGGGAAAAAATAATACTGACAATGAAACCAAAGTAAAGAGAAATTCTTCCTTCCAAATGCCTTCCCTTACGCTCACACACACACACACACACACACACACACACACACACACACACACACACACACACACACACACACACACACACACACAAACGTAGCTGTGAGTTCTTGACACGGAATTCTGGTTGATTTTACTTTGACGAATTCTTAAAATATAAAAAAATACCGAGAAATTTGCTACATGTGCTGCCAATACGTGAATAATTACCAATGATTCCTAAAATAAAGGAGGCATTACATTCCCTTACAAAATGAGGCAATATTCTAATTTATCCAAAAAATAGGTCAATTATACAGGTAAAAAGAAGACTATAAGAAATGAAAAAATGTACATAGGAAGTAAATTATGATCTGCCATTAATACACCACCACGGAGGCAAGAAAAGTAGATGGGTGGTGAGGTGTCCATCATCCAGCTCTGCATCACTGTGCCTTCCCACCCTCACCCACTTTGTTTGGAGCAGCTACACGGTTTCTCACTTACATTATGTTTTTGACAGCTCACAGAACAGCGGTGCAACGTAACGTGGGTATCAAAGTTCTGTAAGCTCTAGACTTCATGGGAGTTGCGAAAAGTTTGTACTGGAAAAGTTTATCCACCAGAGCATATTTGAAAACTGCACATCCTCTCGTTATCAAGAACTAAGATTGAATGTATCTGGGAAGGAATACTAAAAATCTATATGAAGAACTGAGAGACAAATGAAAGGCCAGGTGTGTGGGATCATGTGTGTGTTGGAGGATAACAGGTGTAATATATGAGAGGTGGACGCGTGTTATTGGCTAAGAGAAAATAATGTTATGTATGAGACGCATGGAGAGGTAGAAAACATATAAGCTATTCAGAAATTAAAAATTAGATTTTAAACCTAAAGAGGAAACCAAAAAAACAAAAGAAAAAATCGCAAAAAAGCAAGGAGAGGAAGAATAAGATTGATGGAATAGTCACGAAAAAGATTGAGAATGATTTATGGCAGAATTTGTTATGCTTCATGTTTCACAGCCACCTTGAGATATTCACCAAACATCTTTCGATTGAGGGAAGAGAAAGAAAAAAAAAAACAGCAAGAGAAACCGGTAATGCTGATTAATGAGGATAGTAAAGTAAGTGCCGGACATAAATCCTCAGCTTTTCACTTAAAGGAGCAGCATTTCTTCGAGGGTTAAGGGCCAGATGGGCAGAGAGGTTTGCTGGGATCAGGCGAGAAGAGAAGACAAATATGAGATGGAGGGAGATGAGCTGGATAGTGTTAACATGGCAATAATTAGCAGTGATTTCTAGAGCTTCACGTTGGCCATGTGAACACTCTAGAACTCCCTATCTGATTCTATATTTCCAACTTATATGACTTGATTTCATTTAAGAGGGGAATTTCAAGACATTCATCTCTTCATTTCAGCTAAATCTTTCGGACCTGCAAGGGAACTGACAACCAAGTGAGTCTTTTATTTTTTCAATTTTATGTTGCCCTTAGACAACTTTCCCCTCTTACATAAAAAAAAATGATAAGAATAATATCTCAAACTATAAAAAATACTGACATATACAAAAAAATATTAAAGAAATATCCTCCCAGCACGAGTTGACATTTTTCTTCTCCACTTTCTTCATTCACGGATGGGCTACTAAAGTTTTAACAGTCTGTCCATCCATCTTCCTTTCTCTATGCATGAGGGTGCGTACTCCTGCTCTAACTTGCAAAAGATTTAACACGCCATTTATGTATGAGCAAAACTTGTGTGACACGATCCTGCTGAGTCCTAACTAACGACAGGAGAGACCACCACACTGAGAACACTGATGCTGAGTCCTAACTAACGCCAGGAGAGACCACCACACTGAGAACACTGATGCTGAGTCCTAACTAACGCCAGGAGAGACCACCACACTGAGAACACTGATGATGAGTCCTAACTAACGCCAGGAGAGACCACCACACTGAGAACACTGATGCTGAGTCCTAACTAACGCCAGGAGAGACCGCCACACTGAGAACGCTGATGGTGAGTTCTATTTAACGCCAGGAGAGACCACCACACTGAGAACACTGATGCTGAGTCCTAACTAACGCCAGGAGAGACAGCCACACTGAGAACGCTGGTGCTGAGGCGATAGTCACGTGGGAAAGAGTAAAACGGAAGAGGAAGAAGTCAAGAAGAAATTTCTGCGTGATTGATGCTTAATGGAAGAAAGTAGAGAAAGATGCCCTGTAGGAAGATTAAATATAAGGGGAATTCTGTGAAGGAATGTGTAAAGGGAATACAGAACATAAAACTACAAACTACAGGAATATTGATAAAGCTAAGTGCATGGCTCAACCTACACAGTCATCAAAGTTCGAAAGCCATTCGAACTTTAAACTCGGAGACCTAACACTTTCTGCAACAACGCTCAATTTTAAGGCCAATGAATACGAGTAACACTATCATTCTCCATTTTCCTGAGTGGCAGCGGCACAAGAGACCGCCACAAAGGACTGACCCACTGCAGGTAACATTATTCTGCTGACTGTTCTTTCCATGCCCTCAAAGAGAAACAAGTAAGAGCTGGAGGAAAGTTATCTCGCTTTACACAGATGCAAGATGTAAAAAGGCTCAAAGCAGAATAGAATGAAAAGAGCGGCGGAGAGGAGACTCGTTTGAATGAGTTCCTGGGACTGTCTTTGACTTTTTATATTCACCTTTTTTACGTTTCTCTCTCTTCCTATCCTTCTCCCTCTCGCTCTCTCTCTCTGCCAATATATCATACACTAGATTTGGTAATGTTTCGTGTGTGGGTTCCCAGCAGCAAGGCGCCCTGAAGCGACCACACCAGGATGACATGCAAACACTGACGCGCTAACAGATGTCCCGAGCAATAAAGATCATCCTAGGTAGAGACTCAATACCTCCATGAGTAACTGTAATATTAATAGTGCTGGTTTACAATGATATTTGACAGATGGGGGACGAAAGGGACGGAAGTAAAAAACGAAAATAAAGATAAAACGCAAACACACACACACACACACACACACACACACACACACACACACACACACACACACACACACACACACACACACACACACACACAGAGAGAGAGAGAGAGAGAGAGAGAGAGAGAGAGAGAGAGAGAGAGAGAGAGAGAGAGAGAGAGAGAGAGAGAGAGAGAGAGAGAGAGAGAGAGAGAGAGAGAGAGAGAGAGAGAGAGAGAGAGAGATATTCGAACACACAAGCTTCAGGAATATTTCACACACACACACACACACACACACACACACACACACACACACACACACACACACAGAGAGAGAGAGAGAGAGAGAGAGAGAGAGAGAGAGAGAGAGAGAGAGAGAGAGAGAGAGAGAGAGAGAGAGAGAGAGAGAGAGAGAGAGAGAGAGAGAGAGAGAGAGAGAGATAGAGAGAGACACAGAGAGAGAGAGAGAGAGAGAGAGAGAGAGAGAGAGAGAGAGAGAGAGAGAGAGAGAGAGAGAGAGAGAGAGAGAGAGAGATTGCAATAGTTTTTATTATGATTTGACTTCATTGCCGTTATATTATTTTTTCCTATATCAATTTAAAAGAGTATTGTTTGAAAGGCATATAGAAAAAAGAAAGCAGATAAAACGGAAAAGGAAAAAAACAACTCTAAGCTGGTGAGCGAAAACCCTGTAACAGGAAGGGAGGAAGTGCGGGAGGGAGAGAGGACAGGACAGGAGAGGAAAAAGCGCGGGAACACAGGAAATGCAAGCAAGAAAGAGAGGCGTGTGCATTTTTTTGAAACTCCTGCACACACACACACACACACACACACACACACACACACACACACACACACACACACACACACACACACACACACACAAGAAATGAGACTCACAAAGAAGACAAAAGAAGACAAAAAAACAGAAATCTTTAACTCAAAGTGACGAGAACGAAGCATGACTTTAATGAATATATGAAATTTCAGACAAAAATGCAAATAAAAAGTTTGGAGCCATGGAAAAAGAGGAGAGGGGAGAAACATTATACAAAGCGTTTCTCAGCAAAAAAAAAAAAAAAGAAAGAATTAGGAAAGAAGATGCTAGTATAAAATGGAACACTTGTAGCTCTGTTTTAATTTACTTCTGCATATTGGGATAAACAATTATACCATCAATAAAAAATAGAGTATTGGTTATGTATAGGCATTATTAGGAAAACTATTCTCTGTCATCATATTCAATCAAGAAAATGAGTTAAAGAAGTCTCATGAACGCTTTCTATACTTCCTCTAAGACAAGAAAAAAGTGTCAATAATCTAACAAGTAATAAAGTGACCAAAATCTATCTCTTACAATGTTTACCTACACATCAGGTTAGAATATTTTCACCTGATCGGAAAAAAGGAATGAGATTAATAGAAAGGAAAAAATATATTAAGAATCTCAGGTAAAGACTCTCTCCGTTCTTTTCCTCCAGGGCAGGAAGGGAAGGTGGCTGGGCGAAGGGGAGCCAGGGAAGATGAATAATAATGCTGAGAAAAATTATTATATTTTTACAATGCCCCCTTTAGATTGCCAGGCCTGGAGGGAGGTACTGGGATACAGAGAGAGGAAGACGAGGAGAGAAGAAAACGAGGAAGGAAACACAAGATTTAGAGAAAGGAAGGAAGCATTCTTCAAGCGAGCCTCTTCTTTCAGTCAGTATTTCCGTCTTCCTAGGACTTAACTTCTTTTAAGAGGAATGCCTTTTTTTTAAATATTTTGTTGCCCTTGGCTGGCCACCTCTCCTATATAAATAAACACGAAATAACTTTTTTTTATTCATACTATCTCCTACATTCTCTTTCTTTTTCACTATCTTCTCTAGCATCCTTCCATCACCACACCTTGCCAGAACAGTTATGAAGTTGTGTGCTGTAGTCTCTAGTCGATTGTGACACGACCTTCCCTAACCTGACCTATTTCTAGCCTTCCTCCTCCTCCTCCTACATTTCCATTTTCCAACACTACTGCCTCCAGCCAATTGTGACACGACCTCACCCCCAAACTGACCTACCTTTATCTCTCCTCCTCCTCCTGCTGCTGCTACTCCTCCTCCTCCTCCTCCTCCTCCTCCTCCTCCTCCCAACACTGCCGCTTTTCCCTCCAAATGGACAGGAAATAAGAGACGTAAATATGTCCTCCTCCGTGGCCACAAAACGTGAGGATGTTTATAAAGGAAGTTAATTTTTTTTTGTGAGGGGAAAAAATGTCGTTGGTAAGGTGATTTTTTTCCCTCTCCTTTTTTGAGACTATATTTAGTGCATCTCTTTCTCATTCTATTTATATTTCACCTAATATCTATCTGTTTTTTTTTCGAGTATCTATAAGAGCATGGCAATCATACTGGTAATTAATTGTATTGATAGTGGTGGCGATGGTGATGGATGTACATGGATGTGGGAGGAGGAGGAGAAGGAGCACTAGGAGGAGGAAGAGGAAGAGGACGAGGAGGAGGACGAAGAGGATTACCAACAGTCTAGAGACAGCAAATGTTTCATGAATATTCTAGAAGTTCTAATGGAGATGTGAAAGTTGAGTTCCTTTCATAGTGACAAAAGGAAAGTTAAATAAGTCCATAAATAGACACGAGGCACTTTGGAGAAAACTGAAGATGGTAAAGAGGAAAATGAATGAATAGCTAAGAGCACATATTGATGAAAAGATTAATGATATAAAGAGACATACACGAAAGCCAACACTCAGATACCTTTCAAATCACACACACACACACACACACACACACACAGCCAGTCCATTTTTCACGTATTATTTTTCCTTTCACAATTTGGGTTGAGTGTAAATCGGATAAAACTTCACCTTTTTCGTTTTTAATTTCTTTCTTACCGTCCTAATTGCGTTGGTTTGTCTCCTTCAGCGGTAACTGTGATCAAATGACACCAAATCACGGCAGAAATGTTGAAACGTGTCACATAAGAAGCGAAACAAAATGACACGTAACGAAGATAGTGGTTTACGTTCAAATTTAATGTATGATGGTGGAGGAACGGGTGAGTGTGTGCTACGATACTCTCTCTCTCTCTCTCTCTCTCTCTCTCTCAGCTAAGAAAAATAACAAAGCCACAAGGACAAAGGAGAAACGCACCCTACCTTTCCCTCCTTCAAGGCATTTTGTCCTCAACTCCCAACTTTCACTCCTGCTCGTACTCTCCAGATAAACAGCCACGCAAGAATTCTTACCCTCACTCAGCCAGATACTCAAGGTCTGACAGTTGCCTTCAGTGTATTCCCTTTTATTTCTTCGTCAAGTTCAAAGGGATTAGTTCTTCTTTTCTTTTTTCTCCTACGTCTTGTGTAGAAAGGAACGTAACAATATATAATTATGTGAAGTGGTTATTTTTATAGTATAGGGATGCTGTCATCATTACTATAAGTGTTTTTGTTGTTGTTGTGGTTGTGTGGTTGTTGAAATTACTGTGGTTGTCAGTGTTGATGTTTTTATGTTAATGTTGTTATTTTTGTTGATTTCGAACCAGAATTTGAAAAAGAAAACAAGAAGGAAAGTTAAGAAATACTTAAATCTCATCGCTGTCAGCAATCACTTCACGGAAACGAGAAACACTGCTACAGCCATTCCTTATTTACCTCTCCAGGGAAATTACAGCTCTTCTGAATTCCACGAAGAGCATCTTGGCGCACAGTGCAGCAACAAAGAATACCAACTCAAGGAAAAACTAGTGTACTTACGTTTCTTCAGTTTTCTTTATGAGGTTTTAACAGTCAGGAAAAGAACCTCAGCTCACATCGCTCGCCATCGTTACGCCCTCGACTTTTGTTTCGATGGGACGCTGAAGACTCTTGAGGACCTGCAGAGGAAGAAAATATCACACTGCATATTACATACGTACATTCCCTCGCGTCTCTATATTTTCAGTGGTAATACGGTTTTGCTTTGAACAGATTCTCTCTCTCTCTCTCTCTCTCTCTCTCTCTCTCTCTCTCTCTCTCTCTCTCTCTCTCTCTCTGAATAAGTAAACGTCACATTCTTTTTTATTCCTATGTACTCCTATTTAGTATAAGAATATTGGATTACATTATATCCTTTAATTTATTTGTATATTGAAAAGAGACAAACCAAAAACAAGCATGAAAATCTTAGAAGGGGAGAAGAAAACAAAACCTTACCAGTTGCCATGGCCGTAAAGAGCAAATAACAAGCTTTTCACCTGTTTATTTTATACTTAAACGCAATTACTACTTTCTTTCTTCCAGGTTCACCAAAATCCATCAACTTCATCTCATGTGTATACTTCGGAACATGTTTATATCCTTCATCGTTCTATTCGCACGCCTTCTTACTGTACGTACTTTCTTTTCATGTTAGTCAATATTTCATGCATTTTGGCACACCAGAGGTCTTCTGCGTCACGGCCTCTTGCCTTTCCATAACCACCGCGTCACGTGTCCGAGTGTCCTATTAACGCTAGTCTATGCCCAACTTATGTGGCTTTCATGAGTTGAATGATCAAGTCAGAAAAAAATAATGTCGTGGATGTATGTCTAATATATTCAAGCTGGCATTTTCTTCTTTTGTATTTCTTATTTGTTTTTTTCTTATTTCCAGGTACAACATTTTACAGTCTGTTATTAGAGTGAGTTACGAGAAGGCTTCATGGAAAGAAGTTAGTGACGTTGCCACGTAAACACATTAAATGAAGCAATCGAAATTAATCATGTTGAGGTGCACGAGAAAAGAATATTTGTTCCACGCGAGGAAAGAAGAAAAAAGCAGCTCATTACTGCCGGAAGCCTTAGCAAAAACCCTCATTATTTCCCGAGCAATGCAACCAATTATCTCTCCCTCTCTGCTTCAACAGCTACACCAATATTTCTCTTCGCTCCTCTCTCTTGCAACAACTGTCACTACTCGCTGCGTCACTAAAACCACACACGAGAGAAAAGAGTCAATATGCAGGTTGAAAATCCAACAATGAAAACAATAAAAAAAGGTTCAATAACACATAAAAAAACAAGACAAAAAAAATAGAGAGCAGTAATAAACCTGATCTTATCGCAAAAAAAAGTCACAAATGAAGGAAGAAAAACTATATATAAACAATTATTGGATTGGCAACAGTCGGTAACTTGTCCAAGATAAACTCTGCACTGGTCAGGACTAAACAACCTTTCAATAACAAGGCGGAAGAGACCCGTATCAGGCTCAATATCCACCTGTCTAAACAACTAGCTGTTACCTTCAAACGGCAACTGTCCACAACACAAACAACTCCAGGAGAAGAAAACAATATCAAGGAAGAGGAAAAGCAGGAACTGGAAGGCCAAGACAAGAGGGATGAATGAAGGTGGGAAGATCTAAAGGTGTGTCAGAAGAGATGAGAGAGAGAAAGATCTTTTCATCGACAAGTTTACAATATAAGTAGTCAGAAAATTTGCTCGAGGAAAATAGTTTACTTGTCTCAGCCACACTGTCAATATGAGAAGAAAAAATGGCACTATGGAAATTAGGGTAGTTTGACTGCAATTTACGTGCTGTATATAAATACGAGAATTATAGTGTGTGTGTGTGTGTGTGTGTGTGTGTGTGTGTGTGTGTGTGTGTGTGTGTGTGTGTGTGTGTGTGTGTGTGTGTTGATCTCCATATCTCACATTTACATGACGCCCACACACATTTAATTTGAATAGGAAAAAAAATCAAGTGACAAAATTTTTCATCCAACACTGGACTCGCCACACACGTTTACTAAATGACCCAATGTTACCTTTCAACATGCAACATTCCTTATCATTACAACATATGCCATATTGAGCTAATTTTGCTCAATCACTAATATTTTCCCTTTTACAACCTAACTTTCCTCCCGATTCCTCCATACAACAGAAATCATTTGAACTAAACAAGACAGGGGCCGCCGTGGTACAGTGGAACCATACGCGCTTTGAGGTCCGAGGGGAAACACAAATGCCTCGAATCTCTGGCATCATAACACAAACGCCTGGAATCTCTGGCATCATAACACAAACGCCTCGAATCTCTGGCCTCATAACACAAACGCATAAAATATCTGGTATCATAACACAAACGCCACGAATCTCTGGCATCATAACACAAACGCCTGGAATCTCTGGCATCATAACACAAACGCCTGGAATCTCTGGCATCATAACACAAACGCCTGGAATCTCTGGCATCAAAAGACAAACGCCTTGAATCTCTGGCATCATCCTGGGCGTCATTAGCTTCCATCCACTGCAGGAACATCACCTCAGGACGCTTGAGGCGCTAAACATTTCTCGCAGAAACTCTGCAGCCGACACTCCTGAGAAGCGCGTTACATTGCAGAGGTTGGTATTTCGGTGCCTCGGGTTGAAAGTGGAAGTGAGCGCAATGCAACCCCTGAAGGTGAAGGAAAGGGTGTTGTTGTTGTTGTTGTTGTTGTTGTTGTTGTTGTTGTTGTTGTTTTTGTTGTTTTATTTTGGTTGGGGAATAGGTAAAAAGGTGGTGTCGGTATTACATCTTTTGATCTCTCTCTTTCTCTGTCTCTGTCTCTCTCTCTCTCTCTCTCTCTCTCTCTCTCTCTCTCTCTCTCTCTCTCTGTGTGTGTGTGTGTAGAACTTTATATAACTTTCCTATACTGCCGTACTATTCTATTTCTGGCCTGCCATTCCTTTACAAGTATACAAAGCTCTACACCTACCAACTCCTCATTACATTCAGCATCACCTCCCATTCCTGCCACCCAGCCCGCGTCACATCTCGACCTTTCCTCCCTACTGTGACTAACTCTGCTATAATCTTCTCTGACATTCAATACGGTCTTCTTCTGAAAGGAAATCTGATTAAGAAAACATCAACAGTAAATAGAAAAGAAGTCCACGAGGGAAGACGAGGGCGGGAAAGGCGATAGAGATGGAAACTTATTGATGCTCCGCCACGGATGAGTCGACAAAGAACAGCTCGTAGCCGATGTAGGTGTGAGGCTGCGAGACTTATATTGTGAGGAGGAGGAGGAGGAGGAGGAGGAGGAGGAGGAGGAGGAGGAGGAGGAGGAGGAGGAGGAGGAGGAGGAGGAGGAGGAGGAGGAAAACGAGACACCGACGGACGGAAAAGGGAAGCCCATAACCAATGAGACAAACATCGACCTAGTGATTAAAATACCAAGAGTTTTTGATCGGTGAAAGGAAAAAGCGAAGTAAACAACAGAGGGGGAAAAGAGAGAATTAAAAGGAGGACGAGGACGAGGACGAGGGCGAGAAGGAAGAGGAGGAGGAGGAGGAGGAGGAGGAGGAAGGAAAGGAAAGGAAAGCCAACCAACAAACTTAATCAAGCACGACCTGTAGTTCAATTCTAATGAAGTGGAGAACGGAGTGACGTGTTGGAAGGGAGACGGTGGAGGAGGCGGCGGCACACTGGAGGAAGCATCAGGCAGTGAGCTGAAGACTGATGCTGAGGGGATGGAGGAAGGGAAGCAAGGCCACAGGAAGTCAGTGAAATGAAAACTGTAGGGAAAGGATTTGTACAGATACGCACAGACAAATACATAGGTAGATTATTGTTTCTAAACGTTTATTGATTGTAAAATTGAAATATCACCCATGTTTTATGGCTCCTGTTTAAATTTCAACAGTAATGCTTTCGATCTTTAGTGTGACCATAGAAGCTGATGACGCCAACGATTGTTATCTTTAACCCCTTCAAAACTACGACGTGTTTTCATATTTATTCTGGTTACTGTTTGGTGATTCTATACAGCTCCAGAGACTAATGTCGGGATTGAAGTAGTGAAGTCTGTGGCCATTAATCTTCTGACTCCTTCCTAATGTCAATAAAATGGTCTAATGGTAAACAAAACGAGTGGTAAATATGCGTCCTAGTAATGAAGAGGTTAAGACATGCAAGACGATATTAGGTTTAAATTACTATGTGTACTTCAATACTTTTTAAAATTTGTGTTCACCCAGTCCTTGTTCCTTCGTATGAGCTGGATACAAAATGACGAAGCTATTTGTCAGCCATATAAAAAAGTATATAGTTTACCACAGGGCACTATCGCGGTGGAAGGCTAATCCTATTCCAACGATCCTGAGGAAAAGATTGGTTTTGGTAATTACCATCCGTCCCCTACCTGCGCCTGAGTCCAATCCCATTTCTTTTCATCCGTGAAATGGTTCGGAATGAAAAGACCAACTTGCTGAAGCGTCTGCAAAAACTTTCCTGTACTTCCAAAGACTCAATCAGCTTTCCACGAATTCTCTACCTCTCAGAGTCAGCAAACTCACACAGTAGCTCATAGAGTGGGGTCTATCATTTTCCTTTCCGTGAGCTGAAAGCCTTCTATTTTTTAAGAAACATTTCAAAATTACACACTTTTTTCCACATTCACTAGCATTACTCTATCACACAATAACGAAGAACACAAACTATTGTCCATTCTGAGTACACGATTATATATTCACCCATCTTGGTATCTACTCCTTCATCCAGTGTAGACAATAATTATTATCCCTTCCCTTTACGATGTCATGTTCTCCCTCTCTGCTACTAATACCTTACAAGAATCCAGAGCGACCATCTACAGGAGGTAAAGAAATCTGTGCCTCAGTTCTCTGTCTCTGATTAAATTAGCAGCAAGAGGGAGTCCCGGCAAAGATGGAACAAAAAATGCTTCAACACAGAAGGAAGGTTTGGACGGAAATCATGAACGGAACTGGAGAGAGAGAGAGATGGAAAGTTGGATGGATAAGAAAATGTGTGTGTGTGTGTGTGTGTGTGTGTGTGTGTGTGTGTGTGTGTGTGTGTGTGTGTGTGTGTGTGTGTGTGTGTGTGTGTGTGTGTGTGTGTAAGGTGATGATAAGTCTCTGAAGGTACTTAATGAAGCCATTCGGGTGACAAATTGCTCTCTTTTGAACAACACGCACGAGTCACCTTTTCAATACACGCTTCCCAGTAAAGACATTCCCCTAGCTGACTATCAGTATACCATTAAAGCAAAGAAAATAAGAAACTAAAGGTAGAGAAAATAAGTAAAAAAAAACATATGCTGAAAAGTAAAAGCCGGACGATGAAATATTAGAGTCTAACGTGAAACACAAACCTTTGAACATGCAAACGATGCTGAATCACGACATTCTTATGAAAACACACCCAAACACCCAAACACTGCTCAGTGAAATAAGAAAAAAATACAAACAGGTTATACAAATCTAACAGGACACCAAACTCATACCTGTAGAGCGCAACATTATAAAAAAATATCAAATCAATCGATCAATCAATCTACAAACTAAATACTGTAAAATGAGAAAGTAAAGACGACTGTATGAACACGAAAAAAATAATACAGAACAAAAGTCACTAGTATATTGTAGCTGAAAATGTAAACAAATCTATAAAGTTAAGCGTTGGAATCCACAATTTCAATTCAATGGATTCGAAACACCTTGAGGCCATTATTAGGGCGGCATTTTCTCTTTACTGGTGAAAAGAAATGCAAACTCGGGGACTATATATTTCGTTCACTCGTACAGGTTCAGAAACTCAAGGAAAAGCCTTGTTGAATTTTCTCCTTGGACAGAAAAGGAATGCAAGTTTCGTGCAAGGCAATACTTTCGCAATACTTCTTCGCCTGCGACACCAGGGATCAAAGGCTGCTGTTCAAGGTCAGTGCGTTACATATCTAAGGTCAGTCTTATATATCTCCTCGTCTCGCTCTGTCATTCCCTCAATCATTTCATTGTATTCTGAAGATCAATGTAACTGAAATCTTCAATACAAATAAGATTTCTGTGTTTAAAGAAGTCTCGTTCATCTAGTTATCCAATTCCTTCACCTAATTCATAATGACTTTTATATACATTCATTACGTTCAATTGTAAAATTCTTTATCGGAAATGTAAACGAAAAATAACAAAATCCACTATCACACTTTTTCTTCCGGGCTTCATTAACACATAAATTATTTTACATTAAACCTTTCCAACAAACAATGCATTTCATTAATGCATTATACAGTTTAGGATAAAATTTTCTTCAAAATACTTTAATTTCAGTAGACATTACCATCGGAAATTCGTTAGTGTCGAGAGCACTTGCATCCCCGGGCAGCGAGACCTCAGTCCCCCAAATTATTCCTCTGACTTTAAATTAAAGCGACAATTACAGCTGAAATTAGCCTCCTTAAAGCTGATATTTCAACCAACTTTCTGAGAACTGAAAACTATTACTGTTCGAACTCCCATTTTCTATTATCATTTACATATGTTATTCTATCTATTTATCTATCTCTTTTTGCATCTAAGGAGCTTTCCCACAATCCTCGGAAAGAGCCAGAGAAGGTTTGTCTCGTCCCAGGCTGCAGCATCATCCTAATAGTCCATTACACTAAAATGTAAGCCCTTTTTATTGTCTCTGCAGTGCTTTTGGTTGGGGCACGCAAAACACCACTGCGGTAAAAAGTGTGATAAAGGCTGAAAACACTCTTCAACTAAGAAAAAAAGGAATATATTTTACCAATTTTTCAAGACCTTTAGAAGTGATCCAATATTGGACTGAGGAAACGAGAGGGAGAAAAAATGAAAGAAAAAAGAGAAAAAAGGAACAGTGTTGCTGAGTTTTCCCGTTAGAAGAATGAAACAATACAAATACTGGCTAACTCTTGCCATGAGAAAGTATTTAGTGTTTTCCTATTCTTTCTCGTCCATGGCAAGAATCAAACTTTTCAGCTTTGCCGGCCTTTTATGACAATGACAAAGAGCAAAGGCACGCTAACTTATATCCTTGTATCTGTGTGTGTGTGTGTGTGTGTGTGTGTGTGTGTGTGTGTGTGTGTGTGTGTGTGTGTGTGTGTGTGTGTGGAGAGCGGGAGATCACTAACCTAATGTTATCAACATTTCAATTCTACTACCAATACCATTAGGAACATAGCACGTACTTCATTCCCACGTACACTTTTGTAGTTTCAACCCCTTCAGTACCGGAACGTGCCTTTACATTGAGTTTGGGTATGATTAAACGATTTCATTTACATTAGGAAGGGTTTATGAAGATCAGAAGATTAATGGCCAGAACCTTCAATATTTCAAATCCCCATATAAGTTTCTGAAGCTGTGTAAAATCATCAAATAGTAAGCAGAATAAATATGAAAACGCGTCATGGTACTGAAGGGGTAAAACATAATGATATGGCATATTTAAAACTTTTATGTCCACAGTATTCAAGAAACCTCATCTGAATCCATAAATGAGAAAAAAAAATCTCACTATAAAAAAGTCATTTAATAAAACCCTTACGATGTTTTCTTTTTCCATCCAGGAGCGACGTAGAGTAAGTACACGGCGAGACTTGACAAAAAGGTGGGAGTATGGTCTTTGAGGAGCAAGGAAAGCTAATTAGATCTTGTGTTTACTCCTTATCCCGTCCAATTAGGTTCTCTCTGAAAGGGTAAAGAAGAGTCGTCTCCCTCTTATCAAACCCTCATTAGGCAGTCTGACCCTCGCCACTCACTCTCTCTCTCTCTCTCTCTCTCTCTCTCTCTCTCTCTCTCTCTCTCTCTCTCTCTCTCTCTTTTCACACTTCATTCTGACAAACGCTATTCATTCACCACTTCCTTAGATCCCCCAACCCTCTCTCCCTCTGGTTTCCACACTTGTTCATATCCTTCTGTCTCTGTTCTTATCCTTGTCTCCTGCCATTTCATACCTCCGAGTCACTCTTCTTACGTCCCACACCTCTGCAATTCACTTACATATGGTAACCAACAGTGGGTGATTAATATTTCTTTCATTCACTGTTACTGTTAAAAAGCCATTGAGGTGTCAACGCACAAGATAAGAATTGTCATAAAGAGAGTGATTGTGAAAGGTACAAGGAAGGTGTTTTACACTTTTACACTCATGAAACGTTGAAACACTACGCTGAATACAAATATCTATCATTCAAAACATCTCAAGTTACTGAAACTCATAAAAAATGCTCATTATAGCTGCCCATACGTGGCCCGCTTTACATCAAGTAAATAAACGAAAATGGGTAGAATACGTTGTTAATTTGTCTGCGCCTGCCTACACCATCACAGGTCAGTTCACCGTACATTTCATCACGTTGAAGACTGAAAAGGTCCCAATATTTTTCTTTATTTAGGCGATAATATGACTACGTTGTTAGTTTGTCAGCACCTGCCCTACACAATCACAGGTCAGTTCAGCGTACATTGCATCACATTGGAGACTGAAAACGTCCCCATATTCTTTCAATTTTGGTGATAATACGACGTTATTTCCTGAGCGACTGTGAACACTGCAAATTTTTGGCGTTTTGTCATTCATTGCTCAGGGAGAAAATGCTCTATATGTACATGCATTACCAAAACACGAGTAAGAAGAAATATAGATGTACAAAAGTGACCATCGAAATAAGAAAGTGAAAATAAATGTGCACTCTATGCTTTGACGCTTTCTGTAACAAGACCAGCGACATCAAAACAAAACCAGGAATCTTTACATGTAAGAACGGATGGCGCTGTTGTCTGCCTCACCTGGCTGAACCACTGATCACTGTCAACGCTCTCTCACACTGGATCAGGCCAATAATCTCAGGTTCTCACTGTCAACGCTCTCACACACTGGATCAGGCCAATAATCTCAGGTTCTCACTGTCAACGCTCTCACACACTGGATCAGGCCAATAATCTCAGGTTCTCACTGTCAACGCTCTCACACACTGAAAAATTGACAGTTCATGCACCTTCGATAAGCGACGTGTAATGTAAACTGTCTTTTTTTCTATCAATTCACATATTCATCAGCTTATTTGTATTCTGATTTTCCTCATAGATTTCCAATTGACGTATATATTTGACTAATGAAGCGCTGATGACGATAACACACACACACACACACACACACACACACACACACACACACACACACACACACACACACACACACACACATCTGCCACAAATAGTCCACCTCATGCCATAACCTTAAGTCACCGATACTACCTCAACAGACAAAGCCACGTATTTAGTCACAATCACGAACAATTGCACGTGACACAACCTGGGGTCTTTGATGAACGAAGCAATATCCTCGTCTTATACAATTTCAAGGAACACTTCACATAAAACCGAGCTTAACATTCCAAGGAGCAAAAAGGTTCCGTCTTGTATTATGAATCGCCTCACGCAACACTGTAATTACGTGCTAACTAACCACTTACATCCCAAAACCAGCGTGACAAGTACTGTAATGTGTTTGTTACGGCCACTTCACAGCGGTAACGATGATAGGTGTTAAGGTGGAGAGGTAGAGGAGGGTGGATGGATGTGTGTTGATGGGTCTGTCGGGTACCTGGAGTTGCGTTGCATTTCCGTGTTTCTCTCTTCATCTATTACTTAAACTCTGGCAAGCAAAAGGACACATCTGGAATTAACCCCTTCAGTACTGGGACACATTTTTTATCATAAATTTTGGGTTTAATTAGACGATTTTATTTGCATTAGGAAGGGTCTATGGAGGTTTGAAGTTTATTAGCCAGAGTCTTCACTAAATTAATCCCCTAAGTAAATTTCTGAAGCTGTGTCAAATCAGCAAATACTTAGCATAATAATCATGAAAACGTGTCCTGGTACTGAAGGAGTTAAACCAGCTTCTAAAACACTTCCATGTAAGTACTTCATGTATATTTATTTAGACAAAAGCAATTACCTTACTTTTCTATTTCCATGATTTTTCTTTTTTTGCTGACCAGTCTAGGTAAAATTGCGATATCACATCCAACTCAATATTTTCCTGCCAGAAGTATTATTCGTCGACGTAAGAAAAAAAAACTCTCTTTACAAAACAAACCCTGCCAGATTGCGATCGAGATGGGTGTGGCAAAAATGCGATACATCTCTTCATATCTCTCAGTGATGTGTTCAGAAAACTGTTAAATATGTAAATTGACTAAAACGCTGAATGCTTATAAAATTCCACTTTTAAACTGAAAGAGAGCGAGAGCGAGAGAGAGAGAGAGAGAGAGAGAGAGAGAGAGAGAGAGAGAGAGAGAGAGAGAGCTAAAGACAGAGAAACAGCAGACAAAAGGGCAAATAGGCACAAAATAAACACAGAAACACTGGTCTTGTATTCAAATATACGAGTAGCAACCCAACATTGTTTACCCATATCAAGTACGGCCAGGGCTCAAAAGGCAGGAAGGGGAAGGGAGAAGGGGAGGGATAGACCAACTGATGAAGAGGGCGGAAGGTGGCGTGTCATTGGCCATTCGTCCACGCCACACACAGGGAGCCGAAGAGTTCATTACTGGAATACTGGAGCTGCTGGTCACTCTCTCTCTGACTTTCTTTCCAGTCACGCAGACTTTTACAGGGCGCGATGTTGTTTTGCACCATGAGGAGAAAGAGAAGGAGGTGATGGAGGAGGAGGAGGAAAAAGTCGCAGATGAAAAGATGAAAGTAAGGCAGGATATTAAATTTTTCGAACGTTACACACGGAGTGCAATTAATCAAAGAAAACAAAAAAGGAAAATTGTACCTTCTATAACGAAACGCACATAGATTTCATTACATAATTTTTGCTTCAAACTTTAACTGGCAAAAACACGGGTCTCTTTCCTTACCCGACTCAGAACAAGTCGGCGCAGATCGAAGGGGATGAAGGGCAAAAAGAGCGGTACCCCCAACCACCACCACCACCACCACCACCACCACCACCACCACCAGCCGGCAACGATCACCTCAAAACCAGACAATTACACAAGGCAGGGAAGGGGACGTGCGGCAGAAATAGAACAGCTGGAAAGAGAACGAAAGAAAGAGGGAAAAGAGAGAGGAAGACAGAAATAGAGGAAGAACAGAGAGGAGGAAGAGAGCGGGAGAACAAGGACAAAACATAACAATAAAAAAAGAGAGAACAAAGAAGCAACGAGGAGAGGCGTACGCTGAACGATGACAGGAATAGGGAAAATAATGTGGCTGGCATGGCGAGAAGGAAGAGAGGACGGGAAGACAGCGAGCCGGGGAGCCACGGACGGGAAGATATTATTGTGTAATTATTTACCAGAGAGAGAGAGAGAGAGAGAGAAAGCTACGAACAACCATTACCGATCTCCCTTACTGTGTCTTGCTGTGTAACTGTGACGTCAACTGTAGGAGGAAGATACCGCTGAACACCTAGCCCAGGACACACTCTGGCCAGATTAAGGGATAAGCACCGGCAGGATCGTGGCGTCGCTGTGGCCTCGGCGGTAATCGTGCTTAGTCTGTTTCCTGCAAGTCTGCCTCCGCTAATGATGCTTGTCGACACTCGGACATGCTTGCAGCTTATGTTCCTTACACGTGTCATTGGTTAGTGTACAAACAAGATGCCTCCACCCTGTCTCTCTCTCTCTCTCTCTCTCTCTCTCTCTCTCTCTCTCTCTCTCTCTCTCTCTCTCTCTCTCTCTCTCACACACACTTTACCATACTCGAAATAAAAATATACAACAATTTTTTTCATGAATTCTCAAGAGTCACACGGAAGAGAAGCCAAGCAGACTTTTCAACCTTCGTCGCTGCTTTCACACTGCTATTAGAGGCCTCCCAGGAGTGTCGCTCTCCAGGGAACGCAGCATCTCGAGACCAATTGGCCGTGCTCACCACTTCCCGTCGACCGAAACGAAGCCTTCATCCTTCCAATTAGATCTAGCGAGGGGATGCTCATGGCGGAAATGGTCAAGGTCATATAAATGGATGCCTCAACTCCCATGCTACTAACAAGTCGACCCGCAGAACATTGAGACAATCGTGGTGGAGCTCTACAAACAAGTCATAAGAGCTGCACAGTTAAGTCATCAGAGGCGGACCATCAGCTCGAAACACGGTTAACACAGAGAGCCAGGAGTGATATACAAATGGATACAAACAAAATGAACGATAAATCCACGCAAAAGAAAATGTTGACGATGAAAATGTTCTGCGCCCTTAAATGCAATAATCTGAATATAATATCCTGCAAACTGACTGACAGGCTGTTGTCGACTCTGTAGTGAAGGTCGTTTTGCGAATACTTTAATCATCGAGCTTTGAATGTCACTCCCAAAGTTATTAAGAAAATTAGACACATAACTACTCGCTTAATTGAATTTTCTGGCCTTCCACTTCGATATCAAATCCAGTATTTTTAATTATTTCATGTAAAGTATTAGCTGATCGCTTTTTCCATCTCAATGTCACCACCATCAAATGCATCCTTTGATAGGTGACTGATTTATGTACAATCGATTGATACTAAGCAACGTATCTTGTCAATTAGTGAGAAATATTTTTGCTTATTTACCATCACCATTCATTTCCACAGCACGAGTATTGTTGGAATTTTCTACACTGACAAACACTCGTGCTCTTGCTATCACTGCAAAAAATATTGCGTTGTAAAGACAGATTACACAGAAGCCGATATTTTTGTTTAGCAACGCGTGGCTCCTCAGGCAATATTGTTTTGTGATGCAGGGTGTTCGCGGAAAGAACTTGGAAATGCAGGCACACACTTACATTACACCGCTTATTCGAGAAAATGAATGCACACAATTTTTCACTAACAAGCATCATAACAAACAAGCATCGTCAGCGTCACCATCAACACTACTGCTACTTCCGTGCATACATAACAGAATATACACAGAAAATACATGAGAATAAAGCTTGCATTCTGAAGTCATTATCACGACTCTTGCTTAATAAAGGAACGTTGTATTCTCAACACAAAACTGACACGTGTAACTAAAAACAAATCAAAGAAAACCTGGCAAAATAATGGCGTCGGAAAATCGTTGATCCGTGACAACACAACACAGCTCGCCACTTGAAGCAACACATGTAGAATTAAAGCTTATTTTTTATTCCCAGGAAGTTATATCTCATTCCAACACTATGAAGCAAAAGAACGTATACAATCACATTAAGTCACACTACAATAAACACAACCTAACGCCACGTGTTTTGATGTAAATTTCTTAAAAGAGAAATCAAAATTGGAAAACTCACTTCTTCTTAAGGAAAGAGAAGGGAGGAAAGGAAAGAATATGAAGGAAGAAAAGACGGTGGAAGAAGAGGAGGACAAAGAAGAGGGAGGAGAAAAGAATGAGAAGAAATCCTCCTCATGCATCTTTCCTCCGGTGATAAACGCGACGGATTCCTTCCTTCCTTATATTTGCAAGTTCAAACACTCTAGTTAATCTGCATCACGTTACAGGAACCCAGGTTAAATTAGCACTACAATATATCAAGTAATTATAATACTGTGTCTGAAAAGCAATATGATACCAACTCTTTCTTTAATAATTTGAGTTAAATACAAAGAATAATCAAATTAAATCAAAGTTCTCATCTTTCCCAAAGATAAAAGACCAACACGAAAGATCTGAGAATATAAAGACTGGAGTTGACCTTTAGAGAGAGAGAGAGAGAGAGAGAGAGAGAGAGAGAGAGAGAGAGAGAGAGAGAGAGAGAGAGAGAGAGAGAGAGAGAGAGAGACGGGGAGGCGAGACAGTAACTCTACCTATATCTGCGTCTTCTGTGTAAGGCCTTCGTAGAATCTTGAAAAATTACGGTGAATGAGAGAGAGAGAGAGAGAGAGAGAGAGAGAGAGAGAGAGAGAGAGAGAGAGAGAGAGAGAGAGAGAGAGAGAGAGAGATTCCCACACGTGTCAGCGCCAGTCAGTCACCGTGTTATTGGTTTCAAGGTAACTTTTCTCCATTTTTACCTCTAGAGGCAAAGTGTCAGACGAGGACGAGGGCGAGGAACAAGTACACTGACTTTCCTAACTTTCCTGCCGCTATACTAGAATCAGCAGAGAGATAAAAGAAAGAAGAGAGGAAAAAAAAGTTAGTGTTGATGATCCTTAACAGTTTTTTCATCGTTTTCGAGTTACAGGTTCCCACTTCCACCTGTCTGTCTATCTGTCTGTTAGTTCTCTTCCACAAACGTATCCTGGAGTGCAAGTTCTTTTTCCTATTATTAATTCAATCCACAGTACATCGCCCCATTGTTCTCTCGCTACTATTGTTAAACGAAATGTTCTAATACAGCTGTCGAATGCGTTTGAGAGTTAATAACAGATTCAGTGACTGGCTACTGGGAATATCAAGGATCAATGAGATAAATAAAATAAATAAAGGGCATCGAATACATTTTACTCTTTTACCCGTTTGTTTCCCTTTATTTAAGCCAGAAACATTTAGCGCACAGTTTACTTATTGGAAGAGAGTTTTGTATGGTTGGATGGACAGGCATTTAAAGAACGTACGCTACCTGTCTGGTGTGGATATCACTGGTGTCAGATTGAAACTTGATTTGTTATATAGTGACGCTATCCACAACACATTTACAACAACAGTGAGACTTTATTTCATTTTTCACTGAGCTCCTCTGTCTGTGTTGTACTTTTCAGTTCCTCAATGACAGCCGAGCCTGCTCCTGTCTCAGTGTTTCATAGCTCACCTTAATTATATTGCATAGTTTTCTTTTTCACTCTGCTTTGAAAATAGTTCCGCTTACGAGAGCTCCTCATTATGCCGAGTGCATTAGCAAGGCTATTGTCTTTCAGAAACACGTGTGCTTATCTTCTTTGTTAGAGTCCTTCGCAACTCAGACTGCTACATTATCCACTAAATGCCATTCGAGTGTATGTTCAAGATACTTACCATTAGATTAAAGCATCATTACATCACAGTGCGTAAGTATAATCAGTAATACTAAACAAAACAAAATCCTCGTGTGTGAAAGTTTCTTATTAAAATTAATATAATATTAATGAGGGAAACATGACACATGAAACAAGAATCTGGCATTACTTGGCATGTAAGAGAGAGATAACATTAATGTAAGGGGGAATGTAAAAATCCAGTATACCAATGACCATTGAGGAACAAATATTGGTAATGAGTTATGGAAGGGTAAGTCAGGCCGCCGTGGTACAGTGGAACCGTGCGTGCTTTGGGGTCAGAGGGGTCTCCAAGCGCACGGGCTGGAATCCTGTCCACGGTCCGAGTATAGGTTAGGCTTCGTCACTCGGGGCAATAGTTTCCTAGCGGGTGGGCTTTGAGATAAGAGGTATCCCAAAAAGTATCCCCTTTAGCCCATAAATTCCCGTGAAAACCCCACATGGTATAAATAAAAAAAACGTCAAACAGGTAGTGTTTAAGTGACAAACTCAGAGAAAAACAGCAATAAGAGCAGGTACAAAATTTCCAGGAAGGAGGCAAGACACCAGCGAACAAAAGATAGACGCAAAGCCGCTGTGCGAAGAAATCTCTACAGACGACTTACAGGAAGTGGGAACCGTGCCAGAATCCATCAAAGTCTCCCTGCGTCAATAAAGGAAATCACAAAATCTCCCTTCAAGAAGATCGCGGCCCCCTGACCCCTGACAGACAGATGGAAGTTCCGGAAGACTCCTCTCTGTCCCTACCCGAACAGTGGACAGTCGTGAAAACCAAGGTAGTGTTTAGAAATTTTGCAACCTAATCTATACCTTTACTTTTAAGAGAAGGGTATCGAGACATTTGTCGCTGAATTTCGACTAATCCTTTTGAAACTTTTATGAAGAATACAATTCCAGTGGGCCTTTTTCTTCTAATATTGATTTTTTTTTTGCCCTTGGTAGTTCTCCCTCTATATATATATATATATATATATATATATATATATATATATATATATATATATATATATATATATATATATATATATATAAAACTATTTCTCGCAGACATACTTGTCAAATAGCAATGATTTGTAGATCATCCAAATAGCTTTTGTAACGTATCTTAAACAATCATCAAAGACTGACATAACATCATTACAGTTTTACTGTGCAATTTCTAAAGATCAACAATGCGTGAAACAAGATGTACACACCTCAATAACAACAAAACTAAATTAAAAAGAATCTCAAACTACGTTCTTCTTCTTCTTCTTCTTCTTCTTCTTCTTCTTCAGGTGATTATCCCGTCTTTATATGTGGTCGCTGTTTTTGACGAGTTGCCTCCACCTGCCTGTCACCAACCATATTGTTTTGCAGTCCTTTCTCTTTAATGTCGTCTTTTATACAGTCTTTCCATCTAATCTTGGGTCTTCCTCTCTCCTTCCTTGCACTTCCATATCCAGGGCTCTCCTCTCCTCACTTGCTGCATCCCTCCTCAAGAAGGTTAAGGTTAGGATAGGTTAGGTTACGTTATTCACAAACTCTATATAGTCGTGGTGGGACATGAACTCTGCTTTACTTCATTTACTTCTTCTATCAACCAATTTTCATAAGGGGCAGGAGATTACGAACGACTTCCTTTTCTTTGAAGTATAAACGAGCCGATACTGATTTACTTTATTAAGACAAAAACAAAAGGAAAAAGAAAGAAATAGATTTTGCCAAGAGACATTTTCCACCGGGTTGCGTCACCAGCTGAGCCAAGACTAAAAAGAATAATTTATTAGAATCCAAGGGACAGTCGGAAAATGGATCGTGCATAGGTCCAAGAAAGGCTTACGCAAAGACGCAAAGAAAGAGGAGGAGGAGGAGGAGGAGGAGGAGGAGGAGGAGGAGGAGGAGGAGGAGGAGGAGGAGGAGGAGGAGGAGGAGGAGGAGGAGGAGGAGGAGGAGGAGGAGGAGGAGGAGGAGGAGGAGGAGGAGGAGGAGGAGGAGGAGGAGGAGGAGGAGGAGCGAGAGAAGGAGGAGGAGGAGGAGGAGGAGGAGGAGGAGGAGGAGGAGGAGGAGGAGGAGGAGGAGGAGGAGGAGGAGAATGAGGGTGATGAGAAGGAGGAGCGAGAGAAGGAGGAAAAGGACGAGGAGGAGGAGGAGGAATAGAAGGATCAAAATGAGTATGAGGAAGAGGAGGAGGAGGAGGAGAAGAAGGAACAAGAGAAGGAGGATCTGGACGAGGAAGCGGAAACAAAGAGAAAAGGAGAAAAACGGGAACGGAGTAAGTAGAAGCAAGCAACAGTCCAATAACGTGAATTGGACAGAAAGTGATAGAAAGGTAACAGAAAGCTCGATGAAAGAGGCGCGAAAGAATACCACTGAAGGCAAAGGGAAAGGTGGACGGCGAAGAAAGGAAGGGAATTAGTATTGAGTGGGAGATGTATAAGACGGGACAAAGGAGGTAATCGAAGGGACAGGCCATTAAGGACATCCTCTGGTGATTTTGGAAAGAAGTGTTGGATGAAAGTAAGCGGGCGAAGGACGAGGGAGAAGGAGGAGGAGGAGGAGAAGGAGGAAGAGGAGGAGAAGGACAGTGGCTCGTACAAGAAGAATGAAGATGACAGCCAAGAATAACCAAGAAATAGAAAAGTTAGTTGAGAAAAATTACCCAAAAAGACAAGAGTAAGAAAAAGAAAATGAGAGGACGAAGGGGAAAATTAAAAAAGATCAACGAGAAGAAGAACGAGGAGGAAAAGAACGATGTGGCAAGTAACCAGGCAATAATGAATGGGGTCGGGAGGAAGGCCAAAGAGAAAAAAAAATAGAAAAAGAAACGCAAACCTCTCGCATACCAAGGGGAGGAAACTGAAGGAAAAAAAAAAAAAACTGTTCTATATTCCATGTCCGTGAAGGAAAAAAAGATTTAAAGGGAACGAAGGATCGAGGGGGAAGAAGGAAGCGTGTGAGGGAATTACGTAACGAAACCACAAAATGGAGTCGTTCACGGACAAGAGTTAATTTACGGGGACACCACACATGTATATCCAGTTTTTTCCAGGCTGTATTTAGAGCTAAATTCTTATGACCATTGTGTTTCTCATGAGCATTTACATATTCTGGCCAAGTTTCATAAGTTTTGGGTCATAAATAGTATATATTTTAATTGTTTTTATATGCGGTCATATAAAATTCAATTTAAAATCAAAGATTTCTTTCTTTGATGAGATATTTATTCCAGCGTATTCTGAAGACATTCAGCAATGAATCTATAGACTGAAATTTCTCCTATCACACCGAAATATGTTAAAAATGCCACTCGGAAAAAAGTATAACTTTTTTGCCTCATTCGTGATTTTTTTGCAAGTCGTGTAATTCTTTATTGTACAAAATCGTTCTATACTTTTATACATATGTATTCATGCAAAAAGTGTGCAAAGTTTCAGTTCTGTATTACAAAAAAGACAGGAGATATTGACCATGGAAGTGGGAGAAATGTGTTTTGAGAAAATCACGAATACACTTTATTTGCTTACAAGGCTTGAATGCCAAGTTACTTTAGTGTACCCTTTTTTATACGACCTCTAGAATATGTAGATGATAGAAAACGTGAAGTGGCAATGGTGATCTATATAAAAAAGAAAAAAAAAATTACACGAAAAAAAAATATATATATATATATATTATATATACACACAGATACACCACACATGTTGACACACACACACACACCACCCTACACACACACACACACACACACACACACACACACACACACACACACACACACACACACACATACACAAGAACTACCGCTGCATTTCGCCACAAACAGCAGGAGGGCAAAGCTTCGTGGCTTATCGGAATCAACACTCGAGCCTCGGAGGTACACTGCTACTGTTCCCTGGAGCAAAGCGGTGTCTCATCAACAAACAGAACAGTAAGCAACCTGCCGTCGCTGAAAGACCATTCCGGTCCCGTTACGATAAACACACAGGCACGCACGCACGCACACCCTATGGCAATCCCTCAGAACTGTTAAGGGAAAGAGACAATGGCAGAGTGAGTGAGGGAGAGTGCAATATTTGTATCAGCGCGTGTGTGTTCAGTGAGTCGCTTCTCTTTGTTGGTGGGGGAAGCGAAGGATAAATTTACTAATAAGGAATTTGATTACACTGGAATAACTGTCTGTCATTTACTCAGGAGATAATAGCCCTTTGTGTGTGTGTGTGTGTGTGTGTGTGTGTGTGTGTGTGTGTGTGTGTGTGTGTGTGTTTTGAGGTCAGCGTTGTGATGAGCCACTGGATGATACAGTGGTGGGTGGTAAGTGCATTGTAATTTGTTGTTGTGAGGAAATCAATACAAGTGTGGCAACAGCAATACATAAACACTCGTGGATGTGTAGTTTAATACGTCCATCTGCAACATTAAAACCTCTTCATGAGCCAGTTAGATGCTGATAAAGAAAATCATGTCCTAGCAGCCACAGAAACACACGTGACTTCATAATTATTAACTCCATGACACTACAACACTCAAATTCTATGTATATAAGAATGAACAAAATAAAAAAGAGTTTTCCTTAAACGATGATAACACCGCGTTCTCTCTGATGAATCGCGGGTTGATGTCCACTACGATATGTTACTGAATCAAACAGATCAGTAAAGAATTATCAGACTAGACGACAGATTAGCACTGACTAGACCATAACAAGATAAAAAGAATACAAATGATGCATGTTCGGACACGGGAAACTGCAGCTAAATATGGCATGAAACTGGAGAAGAGAGAAGTGACAGAATGGAATAAGCTTACATCAAAAATTATGTCATAAACTTCATGGATCAAAAAAGTCTTCCTTAACTACACCTAACCAAATCCAAAACGTACATGTGCTAACAATTCACTCTTCTTTTAATGCAGGAGGGAGAGCAGGCCAAGGGCAACAACATAAGAAAGAAAAAAGACCCACTATGCTGCCAGTTCCCTAAAAGACATGAGAGTTAACCAAAATTCAGGGATACATTCAGTCCACCTGTTGCTGTCTGTGTGGGCTTCATTACATTACAGAATTTCCATAAGATATCAAGCAATTCAATTTTTATGATTACGTTTCCAAAAAGAGTGATTTAATTTCGGCTGACTTCATAATGTAGATCATGGTAAGAAAATAAATGTCGCAGAGTAAAAAAAGAGGAATAGCGCATTAAGAGAGAGAGAGAGAGAGAGAGAGAGAGAGAGAGAGAGAGAGAGAGAGAGAGAGAGAGAGAGAGAGAGAGAGAGAGAGAGAGGATGATGGTGGCAGGTGTAAGCCCTTTGTTTAAAATACACCGTTTGCGAAACACTTCCGTATGGTGAATCCTGTCCTGGAGGGAAACGACGTGTGTGTGTGTGTGTGTGTGTGTGTGTGTGTGTGTGTGTGTGTGTGTGTGTGTGTGTGTGTGTGTGTGTGTGTGTGTGTGTGTGTGTGTGTGTGTGTGTGTGTGTGTGTGTGTGTGTGTGTGTGTGTTATTGAATCTTGTTAGAGGGAGATTGCTCTCTCTCTCTCTCTCTCTCTCTCTCTCTCTCTCTCTCTCTCTCTCTCTCTCTCTCTCTCTCTCTCTCTCTCTCTCATACACACAACACACACAAAAAAAAATAAAAATAAAGACCAAAATATGCTCCCTAATATCCAGCAAGTAAGGTAATTTCAGTGCCCTGGATTGTCCGCCTCTGTACCGCTATAAGGGGACACAGTAGAACATTACTTGGATAATTGCTTTCTTTCCTCCTCTAACTCGTTCTCTTCCTCTGCTTCCTTAATTTAGATATATCTGTTTTGAATTTCAGTAGCTAATTCGTGGTCTATGTGTGTGTGTGTGTGTGTGTGTGTGTGTGTGTGTGTGTGTGTGTGTGTGTGTGTGTGTGTGTGTGTGTGTGTGTGTGTGTGTGTGTGTGTGTGTGTGTGTGTGTGCTTCCCTCCCCTAATATTCCTGGTCTCCGAAGGCTTATATTTCGTTATTAGAATACCGTAAAGATTACATTCATTGTGCATAGAATGTTTTTTAATATCTCTCTCTCTCTCTCTCTCTCTCTCTCTCTCTCTCTCTCTCTCTCTCTCTCTCTCTCTCTCTCTCTCTCGCTGGATATGTTCAGATGTACACGATATAATTCCCTTGTATTATGACCCCACTTTTATTTTGTGACTCTCCTTATAATGCACGGAAAACAAGGCAAACTGCTTTTCCATACTGCCTGAACACAGCTTGTCATATTGCTAGTGTCTGTTGCGCCCATCCTCTTATGCTTTCAGTGATGTTTAGCTCCTTACCCTCCCGCAAAACCTCAAGAAACTAAGATGGTCATTTTTGATATTGTATAATACAGGAGACGGAAGGCTAAGGTACGCGCAGAATCTTAAAAAGACAAAGATATTTATAGATCTGGAAGGGAGAGAGAGAGAGAGAGAGAGAGAGAGAGAGAGAGAGAGAGAGAGAGAGAGAGAGAGAGAGAGAGAGAACAATAGAGACGGACAACAATAACGAAACGCACACACGAAAAGGGAAGTGACAATGCAACAGAAACACAAATGCACTAAAAGTATTGAGGACGCTAACACAACAAAAAACAACTCTCTCTCTCTCTCTCTCTCTCTCTCTCTCTCTCTCTCTCTCTCTCTCTCTCTCTCTCCGTATAATTATGCAACATAAACACACGTACGTTACCTAAAAACAATTATCGTCAGACAAAGAGAACGAAATGAGAGAGAGAGAGAGAGAGAGAGAGAGAGAGAGAGAGAGAGAGAGAGAGAGAGAGAGAGAGAGAGAGAGAGAGAGAGAGAGAGAGAGAGAGAGTGTGTGTGTGTGTGTGTGTGTGTGTGTGTGTGTGTGTGTGTGTGTGTGTGTGTGTGTGTGTGTGTGTGTGTGTGTGTGTGTGTGTGTGTGTGTGTGTGTGTGTTTTACCAGCTACAGGAACGCATAACGCGGTGATGGGGAATCATTAAGGCCTCTGCTGGCTTGTATCTTCTCACTCGCTATAATGCTTCTGCCGGCGCCGCCACTGGGCTGAAAGAAGCCAGGTGTACGAGCCTTTCTCGGCCAGAACATGCTCTCGCTCCTTCTCTGCCAGCAGCCGCATGCAAGTATACATTTAGAGACAGTCACATGAACACGTACACATACACAGACACAGACACACACAGACACACACACACACACACACACACACACACACACACACACACACACACACACACACAACACTATTTACGACTATTTGTAAGGATGAAAATGCGAAAAATACCTAAACATACTTAATATTCGAAATAATACCATCACCACTGTAACAACAACAACAACAACAACAACAACAACAACAACAACAACAACAACAGCAACAACATCAGCATCCCCACCACCACCAACAACAACAGTAGTGACGCTACATACAACAAAGCACATAGACACAAGGAATCCGATTCTTCGCCGTCTTTTCCAATACGAAGAAAAGATGCAATCACTGAGAAACCTGCGGCGTGGTGGGCGTGTTTGTCTTGCTGAGTGCAGTTAGTGGACGGACCAGAACAGGAGGGATCTTAGTCATCTGCGCTCTATCTCTTTGCTAACAAGCCATATCAGTACTTTGCTGCAATGCTTAACAACAGTATAGTATAAAAGGAATTGTATTATCCAGAATTCTCTCTCTCTCTCTCTCTCTCTCTCTCTCTCTCTCTCTCTCTTCCGTCACGTAGGTGTAGCTTACCTCCAGATGAGTGTATCTCTGGTATTTTATTTTCATCAAACAGACAACGGTGATATTTTAACTGATGTCTCTTCTTAACGCGCTGGGAACAGTTCCAGTCGTGCTCTGTTGCGTTTATTGCGTCAGGACTTTACCATTTTATATAGCTATCGCTGCTCATTGATCGAATTGTTGGAAATACTGACATTTCCATATATTGCCAGCGTATTTCTCATATCTGCGTACACTTGTAGAAATATCAAAACCGTATATTTCCGGAATGGAGTGTCAAGGTACGTAAGCCTCGCGGA
>NC_059269.1:21786127-21803266 GCF_017591435.1 Portunus trituberculatus
TAAGCACAGTGAAGCCCATGGAGGAAACAAATTTTGGTGAAGGATAGGAGAGTTTGCAAATACTGAGACGTGGGAGGGAGGTATTGATGGAGAACAATGGGATGACCACAACAGCCTAAAGTTACGGTATACATACACTCATAAATCTAACATATATATAAAAAACACTAACTGAACGCAAGAATAACTAACAATACCAAAACACAGTACCGCTATGTTAATCTCACCTATTAACTCTACTGTCTTCCTTGCCTAAATTTAACATAACAAAATAAGCAGGAAAATGTGTAGATGGTGGGAAATGAGGCACAGATTTCGTAAGGGAGGGAATAGTGGGAAGTAAAGACAAAGGTTGATGAAACGCAGGAGGATGAAAGGCAGGTTTAGTGTATGGGACGCGGGGCAGGGAAGCGGTAGAGGGGGCGGTGAAAGACGGGAGATTAAGGACATAAACAAGGGATATATGGATGAGGGGTGATAGCGGCGGGAGGCGTGAAATGTGAAACGATGAGGAGCGAATAAAGAGGAGAGAGTAGAGGGAAGCGATTGGCAGTAGAAGATAAAAAAAAAAAAAATACAGTTAAATGTTTCGTGTCTCAACTAAAAAGTAGAGAGTTGAGTTTTTTGTGGTTCAGTGGAGCTCCCTCATGATCCACGGTGCCTGTTGTGAAGAGGGGAGCCACGAGTGCTTTTCCTTGTTCCAGTCCCTCAAGAGCAGTGGCAGCCAAAAATCTCAAGTCACTCAGGGACAATGACGAATGTGGCGTACCTTTTAAACTGTCTCGGTGTGCGTGGGTGCTGTTTTTCTCCTATGGACAATATCTGCTGTGTAACCAAACAGTATACTATATGACTGGCGATATGGGGGTAAATGAGTGGAGGTGTAGGCTCTGGTTGACTGGCGGGGAGGTCTCGGAGGGGATACGTGGAGAAAAATGGAGAGGAGGAGGAAGAGGGAAATAAAAATCTAACATTATATTATATATTTCGAAGGTGAATAAAGGAACAAATCAGTGTCACTATAAGTATACTGTAATTTCTGAACTTGGAATGAATTTATAGTTTCATACAAAGATTGTTATTCTCTGCCGGAAAATAAACAAAACTGGTATCATTATTTTTTGTCGCCACACTTTCTCGCGGCACATTTATCTAAAAGCGACAAACGTGCAGGAACCGTGCCGTGAAGAGATCAAAGTATAGAAAGCACTAGAAAGGATTTAAACTTAATGTACATAGATATTATTGTCTTAATTTTTTAGCTTTATTATTTTCTTGACACCTTTTTCCCTCTCCCTCTGCAATCTTCACACATCCCCATTTAAAATTCCTTTCTCCAAATTCTCTCCTTTCCCTTCCTCTCACCTCAATTCTTCACCTTGTCCTCTCGATCCATCATCTCTTCTTGCCTTCCCTCTGCTCTCCAAGCATCGTAAACACTTCCTTACCAGCTAATTTCATCCCACTCATTTTGCTCTTATACACGATCTTTGCCTTTCATTTAATTTCCCTTATCCTTCACCACCTCCATTTATTCCTTGAGCTTTTCTTTTCCGTGTGTTCCGCCTCATCTGTGTAGAGATACGATAAGAGCCTCAGCGGCAATCGTGAGCCTGGTTTAGCTGGAGGGCAGAAGAGGAAACTGAAGAAATGATATGTATTCATTTTCTTACGGGGCCCGACGCTCTGCCGCGGGTGAATTAATTGAGGTAATCGAGTTGTGTGAAAAATTCGTGTTTGTGTGTGTGTGTGTGTGTGTGTGTGTGAGAAAGAGAGAGAGAGAGAGAGAGAGAGAGAGAGAGAGAGAGAGAGAGAGAGAGAGAGAGAGAGAGAGAGAGAGAGAGAGAGAGAAATTAGAACCAGGAGACGGTGGTGGTTGTGGTAGTGAAAGGTGGAAATTGTGGGAGGAAATAGAATGTGTGTGTGTGTGTGTGTGTGTGTGTGTGTGTGTGTGTGTGTGTGTGTGTGTGTGTGTGTGTGTGTGTGTGTGTGTGTGTGTGTGTGTGTGTGTGCGTCAGTTTTCCGGATATTGCATGTTAGGTCGTGATGAGGGCATGATTAATGAGTTTGGTGGCTGTGTATCTCACCGCGGCACCATAGCGATGTCCGTGTGTGGTGGTGTAGTGGTGCGGGTGGTGAGGTAGGGAATGGATGGCTGTGTAAATCTATACTGTACTGCAACTTTAATACAGGTGTGATTTATTTAGTTAATACGCATGGTGTGTGAGTGTACGTGTGTCTGTCGCCTTTCGTCTCGCCCTCTCTCTGTCTGTGTGCCTGTATCATGTTTATGCAAGCACCGGTACACCAAGAATGAAGCGTACCATACACTTCACTCGTGGCATTTCCCTCTGCCGCCGCCACCCATTTTTTTTAATCCCGTGTACCGTCGCAATGGACAGACCTCATTTTGTGTCCTTCTCGTTATGACCTCGCGACGGTCGAGAGGCGGGAAAACAACTTTGACTTGACGTAAACAGAATAATCAGCCCTGGCAGGAGAGTCAGGGCTTTAACTCACTGCGCTGCGTCTCTCAGGCTTGTATAGGAAGGCCTCCAGTGATATACAGTTAAAAGAATGTGGTTTTTAATGTTATTTTTATGCTATTTTTGGGGCACCTATGTTAACGAAAGCTAGATTACGATTTGTTTCATTTTTTTGCACCATCGAATTTTTCTGTTTTTTTTTATGGAAGTTTTTTTTTCTTTTTGTGCCATTTACTCCCAATCGATCTTTATTTTAATTGAGTATATAGTAATTAAGAAGCATAATCTGTATTTCTTTTTCTTTTCATTTTAATGTCCTTATTCAACTCTTGTAATTCGAATCAGTTATTTTTCAACGTGTTCGATCTTCACAGTGATTAGATCCGGTAACGAACACACAAGGAAGAATCGCTTGAAAAGAAAAAAAAAAGACCAAGATAGAGCAAAAAATGAGAGAGAGAGAGAGAGAGAGAGAGAGAGAGAGAGAGAGAGAGAGAGAGAGAGAGAGAGAGAGAGAGAGAGAGAGAGAGAGAGAGAGTTTACAAATAAGCACAACCAGACTTCCGTTTCAACCACACTCGCCGAGACCAATGAAGCTTATCACTGGACTGAATATCCGCTAATGAGGGAGCTAATCACGCCCTTGTGCTGAGGGACGCTACACGCACTAGCCACCAGGATGCGACGCCAAGGTGAGGATGGCGAGAGGTAGCCATGGCAACCTAAGCGCACTGGGGTGAGGCTCATATTCATTGAAACTCTGAGGTGACTTTACCTGTCAATATTTCCTGCACTTTTACCTTGGAAGTGATTTACAGCTAGTGGTGGTGGTATTAAAAAGAAGTCACTGTCAGTTACGTCTGTGCAGGAACAAAGTCTCCACGAAAGGTTGCTGGGTATGAGGAGGAAAGTGTACTGAAAGCGATGATATTGTAAAGGAAAATAGGTTTGGATACTATAAGTCGCTGAGCACCTCAATACATTTACGTAAAGGCATTATCTCCGACACTCAAACTTTACTTCAACATAATGAAATAAAAATAAGTCCTGCATTTGTAAGGAGGGTAGAGTAAGATCGAGCATAGAGAGGCAGATGGAAATATATACATTAATTAGGACATTCAGTGGAGCAGTAACTGTTATAATGAACAGGAAGGAACGGCAAGAGATGATACAGAAATACGCGGAGTTGTGTCAAAGGTTTGCATGATGTGGAGAAACCTTACAACACCGAGCAGGGAAAGATAAATAATGGTGTGTTGTTTGGTGTTTAAGAATGCTGAGGATGTAATGACGCTTTCCTTACAGACAGCCTTGTGTGTCATTACATCATTCATACTTCAGAAGTTATAAAAAAAACTATAAAGAAATCTTTTGATTCCCTACTGGTTGAAGGAATGAGAGCACTATTTTTCCTCCCTTTCTTTAATTAAGCTGGCCGAACCAGTCCTCCTGAAAACCATGTCAAAAGTCAGTGGGGTCAAGTTTCTTTTCCTTCTTCCAGGATTATCCACTTGTAGGAAATGAGAACCAAGAAATGACGACTGAATCTGGAGCAGAGTCTTTGTAACCCTGAAAGACGCGTCAGGATTACTCATGTCAAGAAGAAAAGACGAAAAGAACAGAAGAAAAGAACAATATTATGTTGATAAAAATGAAGATGAAGACCAAAAAGATAAAGATGGAAATGAAGAAAAGAAAAAAGGAAAAGAAAAACAAAAGGATCATGTCAAGAACAGCGAACCCAATGACCGTCATGTCAAGAACAGTGAACCCAATGACCGTCATGTCAAGAACAGCGAACCCAATGACCGTCATGTCAAGAACAGCGAACCCAATGACCGTCATGTCAAGAACAGTGAACCCAATGACCGTCATGTCAAGAACAGTGAACCCAATGACCGTCATGTCAAGAACAGCGAACCCAATGACCGTCATGACAAGAACAGTGAACCCAATGACCGTCATGTCAAGAACAGCGAACCCAATGACCGTCATGTCAAGAACAGGGAACCCAATGACCGTCATGTCAAGAACAGCGAACCCAATGACCGTCATGTCAAGAACAGCGAACCCAATGACCGTCATGTCAAGAACAGCGAACCCAATGACCGTCATGTCAAGAACAGCGAACCCAATGACCGTCATGTCAAGAACAGTGAACCCAATGACCGTCATGTCAAGAACAGCGAACAATGACCGTCATGTCAAGAACAGTGAACCCAATGACCGTCATGTCAAGAACAGGGAACCCAATGACCGTCATGTCAAGAACAGCGAACCCAATGACCGTCATGTCAAGAACAGCGAACCCAATGACCGTCATGTCAAGAACAGGGAACCCAATGACCGTCATGTCAAGAACAGCGAACCCAATGACCGTCATGTCAAGAACAGCGAACCCAATGACCGTCATGTCAAGAACAGTGAACCCAATGACCGTCATGTCAAGAACAGGGAACCCAATGACCGTCATGTCAAGAACAGCGAACCCAATGACCGTCATGTCAAGAACAGCGAACCCAATGACCGTCATGTCAAGAACAGGGAACCCAATGACCGTCATGTCAAGAACAGCGAACCCAATGACCGTCATGTCAAGAACAGCGAACCCAATGACCGTCATGTCAAGAACAGTGAACCCAATGACCGTCATGTCAAGAACAGCGAACCCAATGACCGTCATGTCAAGAACAGGGAACCCAATGACCGTCATGTCAAGAACAGCGAACCCAATGACCGTCATGTCAAGAACAGTGAA
This sequence comes from Portunus trituberculatus, assembly GCF_017591435.1. NCBI lineage: Eukaryota > Metazoa > Arthropoda > Malacostraca > Decapoda > Portunidae > Portunus > Portunus trituberculatus. Next base: position 21,791,375 of record NC_059269.1, read on the forward strand.
CCCAATGACCGTCATGTCAAGAACAGCGAACCCAATGACCGTCATGTCAAGAACAGCGAACCCTATGATCCCCATTTAAAAAATAGCCAATCAATAAATCTTGAAAAAAAACATGAGAATAATATACTAAAATTGTATTGAAGTAATGAAAATACTATGGGTAGGTAAGTGGGTTCGCTAATTTTGACATGATACAAAAAAGAGTTATTTAATAAAAACGGCAATTCATATATAGTACTACGCACTAACTTGAGAAAATACTATTAATGATGGTAACGACAATTGTGGGTCTTCCACGGATGCAGCTTGCTTCCCACACTCTTGTTGTTGGTGTGCACGAGGCAGGGGCGAGGAAGACTGCAGGGTCGGCAAACGCCAGACAATAGTCTCCCATGCACAGGCAGACAAATAACACGAGACTAAGAAGTGTTGTCTTGGTGCTGGGAGCAAATTGTGTCTCCCGTTGAGTCTGTTTTTTTTTTTTTTTCTGGAGGCGAAAATACTCAGAGAGAACAACATGTTTACCATCGACATGTAAGATAAGAGAAAAAAGTATATTTGTGTACAAAGTTTGGAGCAAAAACGTACAGGCAATTGTACATAGAGTTCAAATGAGAATCGCTTGAAGGTAATGGCACGTACGTATGTTTAATTTCAATTGGTATCTATCACAACATTCAAAAGTTGCTACAGATGATGCACTTACCAGCCACTTAATCTTATGGTAGTGCATCCTCATAGAATTTGAGGCAGGTATATCAGTAAAGTGTGGTAACCTGTGCTTTCACCTCAGTGCCTGGTTCGTGAAGCCCAACAGGTAAGAGAGACAGGTAAGAGAACTGCAAGTATTAGGCTGCGTTTACACCAAGCGAGTCGAGTCACGTCAAGTCATGAGCGTCATTTGACTTGAGTCATTTTGACTTACCTCCGTTCACATCGAATGCGTCACCACGAGTCAAGTCAGTAGTCAGTTACCTGTGTGATTTCCTTCAGGATGGATGAATGTTCCCTCGCTATCTAACATGAAAAATCCTTCACGTATGAACCCTATGCAAAAAAATAAACACACACACACACACACACACACACACACACACACACACACACACACACACACACACACACAATGTACTCGGAAACATTCACAATTTAGGTATTTCTAATTTAATCCTCTCGTATTGCAACGACTGTGCATTTACTTTTTGTTGTGTTCGCTTCCTCTAAAAAAAGAAAGGTAAAAAAGAATCGTCACTCCTGCGCCCCGCTTTACTGCCCCGGTGTTTCCCTTCTCTTTGAAATGTTCATCAATGTTCATCACAGAGTTAAGCTTCGCGTCACACAGTCAATAAATATACACACCAGCATCGACACCACAGTTCTTCAGGTAACAGTGCGTCTATGTATACAAGACCCGTCCTCCTAAAAGCTCGTGTATATACATATTTTACGTGTTTTTCTTTCACTTTCTTCAATTGCCATCGTAGCTTCAAGAATATTTGTGCAGTTTTCATTTATTTTTATTGTGTATGAATTATAATATTCATGTATATTATCTCTCTCTCTCTCTCTCTCTCTCTCTCTCTCTCTCTCTCTCTCTCTCTCTCTCTCTGTAGTAATGAGCGCTTGACACAAAATGAGCATCTAAACCCGCCAAATTCCCTTCATTTTACATAACTCGCAGATTTTTCTCATCACGTTCAATCAGAAACTCAAACTAGGTCAGTGAGCGAGAGTGACGCGTGGAGCTCTGGCCATGGCGGGTGTGACAATAGTGGCGGTGGTGGTGGTGGTGGTATAGCAGATCTGGATAGCAGTGAACAGGGACACCACCACAGCGAAACATACGTTACTGTAGAGGCAGCCATGCTTTTTTATAGATTTTAGTTGTGTGTGTGTGTGTGTGTGTGTGTGTGTGTGTGTGTGTGTGTGTGTGTGTGTGTGTGTGTGTGTGTGTGTGTGTGTGTGTGTGTGTGTGTGTGTGTGTGTGTGTGTGTGTGTGTGTGTGTAAAGCGGATACGGTTGTGTGCGGAGTGATTATTGCTGAACCTACATCGATATTCCGGTTATTTGAGTTTTTTTCTCTCTTTTTTCCCCGTCCGTAACTTAATTGTAACACGTTATATTGTGTACGAAGCAAATTGCACTGGTTACGAGATGGGTATTTCATTTATTCATTTAAATATTTGCAGTATTCATTAACGTATTCATTTATCTTTACATAGGACATTTTTTTTCCAACCATTTCATGCATTCTAGCTATTTCGATATCCATCGCTGAAATGAACAGCGAGTTTAATCCTGAACGTGAGTCTATGAAATTCTTAGCTTTATTAAGATGCAGTCTGTTAGTTCAGTAGAATACATGGAGACCTCAAGACAAAAGACGAACACTCCGCCACTTTCTCTCTCTCTCTCCATATGTTACTTACAACTATGAACTAATCTAATATTCCTTACTCTTTAACGCAGTCTTTTAGTTCAGTAGAATGCATGGAGACCTCTAGAGAAAAGACCAACAATCCGTCACTTGCTCTCTCTCTCCATCTGCTACTTACAACTATGAATTAATCTAATATTCCTTACTCTTTAACGCTTCATTTTCATTCCCTCACCTGTTCGTCGAGGTATAAAAAAAGACAGGGAAACATATAAGTGCATTGGCTTCGACATATAATATCAGTACATCAAAAGCATAATATTATAGGTAATTAGTCCTTCATTACAGCGTGTGTTCAAAGCAATATTGCAATCACGCGAAATAACGGAGGCATGAGTGTTTACGAGTTAGCTGGGAATATATTCTCGGTGCCTCTCTTTGAAGTCTTATTAGAGAGGCATCGTATTAGTGAGGCTGTGAACATGTGAAATTATTAATACTTCCGTACAAATGATAAGGGAAATAAACCAACCCGAGAGCTGAAATCGTTAGTGTTTGTCGCTCACGTATATAATGGTCTATCTTGCCACCACGTCGCCTCTTGAATTGAGGGCAGGTGGTTGATACGCGTAGCCGAATCACCTGTCAATCCACCCAAGCCTCCAGGGAACATGCCTCTGCTGGAGTTGTTGATGTTGTGCTCACTTGCTAGGACAGTGAGACGTGTAAACAGATCCATTCTCAGAGACCAAAGAAGAGGTTATGTGCAATGTATTGTTTATCCATACAGTTTTTGTTATTATATAGAAATGTGCCTAATAAAGTGAAGGAAATTTTTCACTTAAATTGATGTTTTTATAATGAGCTTTGTTTTTCCTTCACTTTTTATTTTCTTGGTGTGTGTGTGTGTGTGTGTGTGTGTGTGTGTGTGTGTGTGTGTGTGTGTGTGTGTGTGTGTGTGTGTGTGTGTGTGTGTGTGTGTGTGTTTGACTGAGTTTGTGTGACTGAGTTTGTGTGTGACTGTGAGTTTGTGTCTGACTGAGTTTTTCTGTGTGTGTGTGTGTGTGTGTGTGTGTGTGTGTGTGTGTGTGTGTGTGTGTGTGTGTGTGTGTGTGTGTGTGTGTGTGTGTGTGTGTGTGTGTGTGTGTGTGTGTGTGTGTGTGTGTGTGTGTGTGTAGGTGGGTGTGTGTGCGCCCCCTGCAGTAATTATATCTTTAATTCTCTCTACGCAAGTGTAAAACTGTATATAAACTAAGATCTGTCACGTTATCCACCACCTCGTATCTCTGAGGGCAAAGTCAGTACTGGTGTAGGTGTCTGGAGAAGCACTGACTAGGGTGTTGTAGCGAAGGCAAAATGTGTATCTCTCTCTCTCTCTCTCTCTCTCTCTCTCTCTCTCTTGATGGGATTTCTGTGCCACACACATACCACCTGTTGGACCATTTGTCTTTGTCCCCCCAGCCACCCCTGTTATTGTGGTGCAGCCTCCCTCCTCTCTCTCTCTCTCTCTCTCTCTCTCTCTCTCTCTCTCTCTCTCTCTCTCTCTCTCTCTGTGTGTGTGTGTGTGTGTGTGTGTGTGTGTGTGTGTGTGTGTGTGTGTGTGTGTGTGTGTGTGTGTGTGTGTGTGTGTGTGTGTGGCAAGGTGCAGTATATCAGCAAACACCACTTAGCATTTCAAAATCGATATTCACCAGTCGGCAACACATGGGAGAAGCCGATTTAGGAACACATATACACAAAACAAGTGCAAAATATACTGAAAATATTATTCCACCCAAAGGTAACGAAATCTAAGCGTAAAAGAATCCCCCTTACCAGTGACAGAAGAGTGTTAGAGGTAAGTCTAGGAAGTAAAATGAGACGCCACGTGACGTAAGTGAGATGGAGACGTGGCAGAGTGAGACAGCGAGGGAAGGAAAGGTGACGGCGGGTTGGAAGGGAAAAGGTGGCGGTGAAATAACGCAGGAGATGAGCAATAGCACTCACACTGGGGAGAGAAAGAGCACCAATTTGTTCCTTGTGGCTAGTGATGGAACCAGAGAGAGAGAGAGAGAGAGAGAGAGAGAGAGAGAGAGAGAGAGAGAGAGAGAGAGACGTAGTGATAATAAAGTGAGGGGATAGTGGATGTGAGAAGGTAGGACAAGGAAGGAAGGCCGAGTGGTCAGACTCTCACGGAGTTTTCCAGCGTCAACAAAGATATAAATTTCCTCACTTTGACCTTCATTCCATTCATTGCGAAGGAAGACTGGACATTTCCTCCTCCTCCTCTTCCTCCTCCTCTTCCTTCTCCTCTTCCCCTATCCTCATATGCAATGCTTTTCATGAACTAATATATTTTCGTCATTTCTTCTTTCACAGTCCAATCACTGTTGTGGTCACGTTTCTAGTTTGCTGCGAACCACGTAAGAGTAAGAATCGCACCACCTGGAAGACTAAATAGGGTTTTCTGCAGCATATTACCTAACATGTTGCAAGTATTTTCGATACAGAGAAGGTCACACAAGCAAGACTGGCCTGCGGTGTCATGGTTAGCGTGCTCGTCATACAATCCTGGAATATCTGGCAGAGAGAAGAGTTAGGGCTTGTCTTTAATATCAAGGTTGCTGCTCATCAAGTGCAAAACAGTCACAGGGCTGAGCGGGAGGAGTGGCAACTTGTAACACGACAGCCCAGCCATTATGTCGTCAGCCAGCGGGGCGTTTTGTATGGCTCCCACCCATCCACTCCTCCTCTGTCGTGTAGCAACGGGGAGGCCTTTGTTCTGTTGATTCATTTAGATCAATAATTATAGTAATGATATCCGTAATGAAGAAAAATTATCAATTCATGATTCATTATGCAGCTGAGAACACGCTGCTTTGAATCGCCTGCACAAACACGACCTGCTGCCGCTTGTGTAGTGTTACTGGATCACTACACTTACTCAACTACAAAGGCTCACGACACGTAGCGGGACCGTCATTAATAAACGGGATTCCCATAAGGATTAATGTGTTGTACAGTGCCAGTTTAGCTTTCTGAGGGAAGACACTATAGGGACAGCCATCTTCAGTGGTTCTTTATTTCAACAGCAAGTATTATCCTAGACCACACTCAACCTTACATAAAAAGACAGACAGTCACACACAAAAAAAAGAATAAGCAAACAGTACTCAAGCACGCGCCGTAACGCCCATGAATTCACACATCCACCCACCCACCCACCCACCCACACACACACACACACACACACACACACACACACACACACACACACATGCACGCACGCACACACACAGACATGAATAGAAACAGGCAGTCAGGGATCCATTCACAGGTGAACAGCGGCAGTTACCGCCTCATGGATGGATGGCTCCCCTGGTGGCTTCCACCCACCAGTAAATTACACTTTGCCTCAGCAGGAAACAATAAATTAAGTGCATGTAATGCTTTAAAATTGTTCCAATGCACTTACTCTAAAAGCGATGAATTAACTACAGCAACAGGCAGACACACATTTTGTAATGGATGTTTCTATACTGGTTCTATTGTAAAAGCCAAAAGTTCAAATGCATCTTTAAAGTTCTTAAAAGTAACGATGTAACGTAACATGCTTTTGCCGATTATCTGATTTGACAAAAATAAAAATGCTGTTTACGCTTGCCTACCGTATCCTCCTCAAAAGTACTTTTCAGCTTTTATCAACAAATCTTCCATAAAGTGGATGGGTGAAGCAGCAGATGGAGTCTGCACGGCTCTGCGTCACAACATAATGGCTCGCTTAGTTTATGGCACCACACACACACTGCCCGGAGTGACCATAAACACGGATAAACTGGCCCCGCGACTCCTGACCAGACTACCTTCCTCCAAAAACTGACCTGACTTGACCACGGCTGCCGCAGGACCACAGATACTTCAGCTACTGTTTCCTTATACAGGGACCCACGTACTCCTGTCTCTATAAATCTTGACCTGCGGTACGTCATTATCATACGCGACCTGACTCCACCTCGCCTCCATACGCACAGCAATGGCGCTCTACTCACACACATCTTTTCAACATGTGGAGTAAAAACTTTTCCCCACAACTTTCCACATTTTCTGCCACCACAAAACTTCATCTTTTAATATCTTGCACCATTATCTCCGTGATTACTGCTCTTCAAAACTTGCTAACTGTTTGCCTTCCACCTCTCAGCTGCTTCATTGCACAAAACACTAACTTCACATGTGATTCTGACTCCCTCAAGCCTTGCCCAGTCACTTCACGTATTCTTTAACTGATATACTTTAAAATTCTTTTCACGTTTCTGTTTGGGCTCCATTTCACTGACTTTACTTACCTACTCGTATTTCAAAACCAGAGTATCAAGGCACAAAGGATCTAAATTGCCTTTGCGATTTGAAACTTTTTTATCATAATAGTAGAAACATGAAAACAAAGACACGACCAAATCTGGGAGGAAATAAGACATACAATAATTGAAAAAAAGCGGCATATAACCAGGCAAAGAAACATAAGTAAGAGGAATGATAACTGAGCCAGTCTGTAAGACGAAGAGTAGGAGAAGGAGAAGGAGAAGGAGGAGGAGGAGGAGAACTACGACGATGATGCATATATGGAAATAAATCTGACATTAAATCTCTCTCTCTCTCTCTCTCTCTCTCTCTCTCTCTCTCTCTCTCTCTCTCTCTCTCTCTCTCTGCACACTGTCTCTCATCCTCGGCTTTCACGTATTACAAGAGTTACATTCCTTGCTGTCTTTCTGTTCCTAAAAGCGTCATAATAGCAATTCAGAAAAAGGCCAACAATGCACATGATTTTTTTTCCTTCCAGTATAGTGATTATTTTTTTCCCCTTTAACCTTGCAAGCATGCAGCGCCGACACGTGCAGGGAACGTAAAACACTGCTGGGAATGTGTAATGGTCTTTCTCTCTCTCTCTCTCTCTCTCTCTCTCTCTCTCTCTCTCTCTCTCTCTCTCTCTCTCTCTCTCTTGGTATCTATGTATAGCATCTGTTTATCTCTGTTGGTCTTTGTATTTGTCTTTTTCTCTTACTGCCTTGTCTCTCTCTCTCTCTCTCTCTCTCTCTCTCTCTCTCTCTCTCTCTCTCTCTCTCTATCTCTATATAGTATCTATCTATCTCTGTTTATCCATCCATGTTCTATTTTGGACGAAGTGTTGCTGTTTTTCACTTCCATATTATTCATGTTTTGCTCTCTTTTTCCTTTTTTCCGTTTTTATTAGCCTTGTCATCTGAACACCTTCCTTCACTACATTCTATATGTTTTGTTCCCGAGTTTCTCCAAGAATAGACACTCTTTTTCATTCCCGCTGTAACAACAATTAGTGAGAAGAAAGGAAGCTGGCCAAGCGTGGAAAAAATGAAGACAAAGGTAAAAGAATGATCGTTGTAGGGTGTTGTGTTGCTAATCTTGGTGAGCTCAACACCATTTCTGGTTTCCTTATTTACACGTGCCTGCCGTATGCTGGCTTGTAGGTGGATAGCCTACGAAGGATTACAAACATTCTTTATCTTAATCTATGCGTTAATCTATACGAAATGTCTTAATATCTCTTAATCTATACGAGAATCTATGTTTTCCCAGATTAGCGTTTACTGATACTGTTGCGTCTGATCAAGGCACTGAAGTGGAATATGGATTACAGACATCCTCCATAATATAAAAAGTATATAGTATACAATATATTAAGTAATGCAAAATGAATACAGTCACTGCTTGTCCTGGTTTCGTATTTGATATCTGGTGTAAGTTGTAGATGTTGCGGGTGGTTTTATTACTACGAAGTGATAAAGCTTGTAGTGAACAACAAATAGCTCACAAATTAGCACACCAGCAACACAAATCTCCCACACTATTTTCCACAAATTACGCATTTACTGTACATTCACTTTACATGTAGAACGCGTAGTTGATCACAAACAGCTTCGTCCAGACAGATTGTGTGTTCTTTTGTACTGTGCTGTGTGCTCCTTCTGTGACTTCGCACTTTTTTATCATGTTTTTCCTAAGAAGCTGAGTTTCTTTCAATTGGAGCAGCATATTGCAGTATGTATGTGTGCTGACTAATACTTTCCGGTGGGAATTCATACTGACAGGATAACCAAGCTGACTTAGTAAGCAAACGTGCATGATGGGAAAGGAAGCAAAGCGTGTGTAAGAAATGAGATGAATAAGTGATTCGAGAAGATGGGGTCAGTGCCCTAATCCCGCCACATTACCACAGGCGGCCTCTTTCTGAGATTCGTGCAGAAACTTCAATCATTCAAGATTTAGGTGAGGGAGAGGAAATGGAGGGAAATGAGGATAAGCGCCTCGACGGGTAGAAAAGGAAAAGAGCGGGAGGAGCAGCAGATCTCTGATTAAAGGGAGTACAGAAGGTTTCTAGGTTTCGTGACTTCTTCACGATTATTACCCTCGCTAGGGAGTGATCAACCCCACGCGTTCAGGGAAAAGAGATAACGCCTTCCCACAACGAGAGAAATCAAAGCCTCAAAATCTGATACTCGAAACAGTGCGTCCACCAAGCAGGGAGACGACACACAATGGAATCACAGGAAAGAAAGAACATGCTGCCGCGTAACTTGCCAGACTGTGAGTGTGGGTCGACAGTGAGATTACGGAAGTCTCTCTCTCTCTCTCTCTCTCTCTCTCTCTCTGCTCTCTCCGCCCCTCCTCCTGTCATCCCTGTAACACTTTCTCTCTCCCTATACGTCAGCCAGACACGTCTTCCCGGCCGAAGCATCAAGGCTGTCTCCATTATCCTCTCCAAGCCAAAACCGTGACAGAGATTGAGGAGTAACACGCGGGGTTGGCACACAGCGGAGTGTTTTCATTATATTCGCTCAGTAATATCATAGGGCACATCTCACAGGGACACAGTTGGGTATGTGGAATAGAGCTATGGTGAATTATCTTTCTTAATAGATAGACTGATGTGAGAGAAGTAGTCAGACATAAATTAAACGAAAAACCCCAGAAGTTTAACGAAATAATAAGGTAGGGAAAATTTACGACGAACTCTAAATGGTGTGAGAGAATTCCTGAAGCACGCAACGCTTGTCTGTCACACCTGCCTCTGCCCTCTAGTGAGTCGTGAGCCGTGATGTTAAAATTCGGGAAATGACGAGCATCTATCGAACTGATCCAGCCGAGCACACTGGGGGGAACATCAAAGTGGAGTGGAGAGTCATGTGTACCATGATTCCCTGCATATGCTATGGAAATTATGTGTGTGTGTGTGTGTGTGCAGTCTCTAACGTTACCCTACGTGAGAGCTCATTATTTCCGATCTTCGTGTGTGTGTGTGTGTGTGTGTGTGTGTGTGTGTGTGTGTGTGTGTGTGTGTGTGTGTGTGTGTGTGTGTGTGTGTGTGTGTGTGTGTGTGTACATCAAAACACGAAAATTACCGATCACATAGTAATTCATTAACGCATCGTAACAAAACTATTTGAAAGAAAAAAAGAAAAGAAATATTAATTCAGGCAACTTTAGAGAGACAGACATTCTACACACACAAATTCCTCTGCATTACCAGACACAAGACCACAAGACTAGCGTCCCTTAAATTGTGGTTCTCTCTCTTCGTGATCCCGACCAAAGGCAAAAAAACTCTGGCCTTATCTTTTCCACGGAGAAAATCCAAAAGCTTCTCTTTTCTTGCAGCTCTGCGACAGTAATGCCCTTGGCGGTGGCACACGTGGCTTTTTTTTTTTTTTATAAGAAATGAGGGTACAGGGAAGATAAGGAGCTGGAAATGGATGGAGATAGGATAGGAAAGTATAATGGAATAGGAGAGAAACTTTCCTTATCTTTCTTCTTTCTTTTCCTCCTCCTCCTCTCCTTTTCTCCATCGAATAAGGCATTGTTTCTCATTGTCTTTTTTCCTTTCATCTCTCGTTCACATCTTCGATATACATATTCTTATCTGTATACTCTCTGTATCAACGGTCCTTTGCAACAAAATAACACATAAAGAAGATAGTATATGAATAAAGCTAATATCTAAATAGACGTACAAATGAATAACATATAAACCACAGGGGAAAAAAAATATAAATAAACAAAGAAATAAATATACACATACGCATATATCAATATACAAAATAAATACATAAATACCTAAAAAATAAGTCGTCAAATGAATAACTAATACACTGAGTTACGTTTGGAAGGATGAACGTAACAATATGCAAAATACCATATGATAGTGTTCTGGTTATATAAGAAGCATATGTAGACCCGGTAAGTACTTTGGTACATAAGAGCCGCGCAAGGAGAGGAGGGAAGACAGGTAGTGAAGCGAATGGTTGTAATAGCAGCGGGTGAGGCAAATTATGCAGTACTATAGGCGACGGAGTGGAAACTTGGTAGGAGTTCTGGGTAGCGAGTTACAAGGGATGAATATTACAGACCTCGAATTGTGTGTCTGTCTGTCTGTCTGTCTGCATATTCTGTCTGTCTAAATGATTCTCTCTCTCTCTCTCTCTCTCTCTCTCTCTCTCTCTCTCTCTCTCTCATTTTGCATTCAAAGCTATTTTCATCTCTCTTCTCCCCTTCCCTCCGTGATCAACACAAAGACAAACCTTACCCACATCAATATTCAGCTGAAGGAAAATATGAAAGTGACACAAAGACCAAAACAGTAAGGGAGTCCTTTTCCTTCCTCTCAGATGGGACGAGGTGCTTCTCATTTATGCACCGCGTTAATCTAATGTTTATAATATGCATAAAGCGACGCATGGGATAAGAAACACAAACAACGACCACTCAGTATCTCAAACTGCAGTCAATATCTCTTTGTCACCGTTCACTCGGCTATTCTCCCAAACCCTTTTCATCTTCCCTGTCTTCATACTCCTTCCCTCTCTTACGTCGGGATGCATTGTTCCTGCTTTATTCATGAATCAGGTAAGGGTAACACGTATGATCCGGCACACCAAGCAATCAGTAACCTTCTGCTGGACTCTGGTAAGGAGACGGCGGGCGAGGATATGGCAGGTGATGATTGAAAGTTTAGCAATGTTGTGGTTGAGGTAAATATATGAATAAATATATAAAAACACCTAAGAACAATGAGTTGAAAAGCCACAACCAAGCAACAGAAATTAAAGACAACAGGCTTAGAAACAGTGAGTGAAAAGACACTATAGGTAAAGAGATGAGGGAAGCGTCAATTTGGAGTTTTGGAGGAGCTACATTCAACGATAATAATAAAAAACAACAACATATGGTGAAGTGTTTCGAGTATTTCAAGACGATGCATGACTAGAGGTACGGAAAAGAAATGCTGGAATGTGTGTCCGACAGAAAGACAGTAGGGAGGATAAGGAATAAGTAGATGAAGGTGTAGAAGCAGCATTAAAAGTAAGGCAATGAAGTCCAACTCAAGTACTGTTAATCTGTCTGCCTCGTAACCTTTCACTCCTACAACTTGCTTCTTCTTTTCTTCTCTTTCCTCCTTCTTTGTCGATATTCCTTTGCTTTAAACCAACAAAGGGAAAAGATAA
>NC_059269.1:21803766-21806266 GCF_017591435.1 Portunus trituberculatus
TGTCTTTGAGCCCTTGGCTAAAATCTACATACATTTTACATCAACAGTGTCAGTATAACTATTGCCTGGGATGTTGTATATACAGTAAAGTGTCCCACTGCTGCCACAAAGGGGATACCCAGCGGGCATCACTGTTGGTGATACGTTGCACCACTGAGTTGGTCGTTGCAAGTATCCTGCTCCTAAGACTGTAGCAACAACTACGCCTCAATTCGTAGAAACCTTTCATCCTTAGGGTTACAAACATCTCTGAGGCACTACTCCAAGGTGGATGTTAACGAGTCGGCGAAGAACATTATTATAATTTACTCTTAGCCTATTTAACGTAGAGACTTTCACATTACTCCACAGGACATGCCATACACATTATAACATAGAGCACGGAACAGTGTACATTTGACGTCGAAGGAACATGACTTAAATTTTCTCACAAGCATATTACCCTAGCACATAATTTTCTATTTTGATTCATTACATCCTCATCATCTGTAAGATTACTTGATATTATATGACCGAGGTATGTGAAGTTGTCAACAAATTCCAACACTTTGCCACATAATTTAATTATTGGTTTTTGGTATACCGTGGAATGTCTAGAGTTAAACAGCATGCACTTCGTTTTCTTAGTGTTAAATATCATCAAATGATTCCGTGCAAAGGATTCACAGACAGCCAGCATACCACATAGGGCATGACTAGAAGGGGTTATAATGACTAGATCGTCAGCCCATGACAAGTTATTCATTGGGATATTAGCAATGTGACATCCGAGGTTACTTTGATTTAACTTGATGTTCAGCTCATCCATGAACACATTAAACAGATACGGGCTGAGTATGGAACCCTGACGTATTCCATTCTGCATGTGAAACTTATGTGACAGTTGTTCACCCCAGCCCACACAAATAGTCTGGTTTACATACCAAACTCTTAAAATATTCACAATCTTCCTTGGTACACCTCGTTCTAATAATTTAGTAAACAATTTATAATAGGAGGTTCTATCAAAGGCTGACTTAACATCCATATAACATGCATATACTGGGAACTTTGCTTATGGTAATAATTTACTATTTCTTTAAAGCTAAAATACACATATCAGTTGAAATTTGGTTTTGTATCCAAATTGGTTATCTTCAGTATGAAGTTCATTTTGTATTCTGTTATACATAATGCTCTCAAAATTTTAGAAAATGAAGATGACACAGTTATGGGACGGTAGTTGTCACTAATTGCAAAATCTAAAAGCTTCCTTTCAATAGTGGCATGATTTTAGCGTCAATGACAGCCTCTGGTAAAACTCGTGCACCAAAAACAATTCGACATAAGCGATAAAAATACTACAATAATAAAAGGACATCTACGATAAAATTCATTGGGTACATTATCAAGACCAACCGCTTTGCCATCTTTCAACTTATCTATAATTGTCTTTATTTCCTCTACTGTAACGTGATCGATGTATTCATCTTCAATGTGGTTATAATGTCTGAAAATTCCTTTCGATGTGCTTCGTCCTCAGCGAGTTCAAGATCGAGCCGTACTTGCCGCCCACATATTGGCAATGTCCTTGTCACCCACCGCTCCACCGATGCGGTCGGGCCTCGCCGCCGCTCCGCCGCTAGATCCTGACACACTTCTCCAGAACGCCCTAGAGTTCCCCGACGCGAGCCTACGTGACATCGCCTCGGCTCGCATCGCCTCTTCGTCGCGACGGCACTGGCGTAAGGCGTATTTGAAGTCTGCTCGAGCTGACCGCATACGCTCGGCGTCTTCTCCGTGCCTTTCTGCGCCTTGACGCCTCCATTGCTTAAAAGCTTCTCGCGAGGGAGGTTTTCTTGTTGTTCCAGTGTTGTACGTTGTGTTGTAAAATAGTAAGTGTGTGTGGTGTGTGAGTGTCTGCCATGTTGTGTGAGATGTTGGATTAGGGGGTTTAGTTTCTATTAGTATTACTTGTAGGAGTGTCTGTGGTAGGTTTTTGTAGATTTACTTCGTGGTGGTGTTCTCTCTTCAGATAGCCCATTACGAATTTTGTTAAAGAGAGTGTCCTCAATTATGCGCCAGCAGTTAGACAGGTCTATCTCGTTGTTTATTAGGCAGTTATAAATTTTTGTTCAGTATGTGCTGTGGTTGTGAATCTCCATTTAAATTTACCAGTGTCAATAGCTGTTTTTAGGTAGTTCAGGCTGAATGATTCTTTTGGCCATCCTTCGCTCTTTTTTGTGATTATTTGCATCCCTAATTGTGCACCAGGGAGCTTTTCTAGTGTGGGCATGACCTCAGTCTGAGTGTTAGTAGGAGTTGGTGTAGTTATGTTCGTCTCATGGTTTCGTGTGATAGTTTGGGAAGTGAGTGTGTTAGTGTTCGTTGTAGGTTCAAAGTGTTCTGAGGTTGTAGTGTCTAGGTTGTGCTGAGGCATTAAGTTGAGTATAGCATTTGAGGGTGGGTCTTCCGGTAGAATTAGGCTAGGAAGATTGTTTGCTTTATATAGTTTGTTTAA
>NC_059269.1:21811266-21825099 GCF_017591435.1 Portunus trituberculatus
AGAAACTCATGGTGAATCAGGCCGAAAGGGTCAGGGAATTAACAAAATCAAGGAATACTTCTGCGAGTTTGACCGAAGAAAAACAGTTTAAAATTTTACACTGAGAAGGGGCCTTTAAAACTTAAAATTTTGATTTACAAATTTCAGTTCCTGGCAACATATCACCATTGGGTTGAAAAATGCTCCCTTTTCTAGGAACCTCTTTCTTTTAATGAGACACAAAACCCCGGGAAAGTGTTCCTCTTCGGCCAACAGTTCTCTGGGTTCCAACTTGGCTTGTTGATTATGGCCCTGAATTTTGTATTTTCAAATTCCGGTCAAAGGAAAAAATTTCTGGGTCCTAGAAAATAATAATATTGGAAATTTAATTAAGATTTAAATGCCTTTAAGCCTGGGAAAAGAATTCCTAATGGATCCTAAACCTTTAGTTGAAAGGGAACAACTTATTCACTTGAAAAGAACAGACTGACTTGGACCTGGAAGAATCCGTTCGAAAAAGGTCCGGAACTTCAAAGCCTTGCTAAATATTAGTTTTCTTTACCATTTTAGAAGCAACATGGTTGAAGCTTTTCAGCATAAAGAGTTTAACAAAGAGAGGAACAGCTGTTGGAAAAAGGGCATAGGTAAGTACCAAGAATAAAATCAGATTTGTTGACCCTGGCCAACCTTCAATTAATGTTCAACTTGAAGGAAAAATTTTGCACTAAATTAATTGCATATTGTACATTACAACATATTGTTTAAATTTTAAATACTCCCCAAATTAAACATTACATCACATATTAACACACTCCTCTCCCAAATATACCACATCTACTTTTAAATTTTCACACATATTGCTTTTACAGGATTTTTTCTTTAATTTAAAGAGGGGCAAAAATTTTGAATTCCACTGGGGGTCGACAGAAAAAGGAGAACCCGTTAAAACTCAACTGAAAAATCATAGAAAATTAAAATAGGGAACACCAAACCCTTTTTCCCAAAAAAATTGGAATGTTACAAATTTTGATTTGTTTTTATTCCCCAAGGTTTAGTTCAAAACCTTTAACCTGACCACAAACCCTAAGTCCCCCTACCACCTCCTGTTAGTTAAAAATTCAATTCCTCCCTATTTGGCCCCTCTTTAATTATTCCCACCAAATTCAAGAAAGATTTAACCTTAGCAAGAAAAAGTTAAAACCAAATTCAACCAAAATTCTTTTAAACTAATTTCTTAGATTTTCAAAGTATTTAAACTTTTAAGGTTCAATAATTTCTGTTTTATTAACTTCATTATATTTGGGTTTTAAAATTTTTTTTTTTTTTTTTTTTTTTTTTGGGGGGGGGGGGTTTTTAAAAACCCCTTTTTTTAAAAACTTGTATTTTTTTTTTCTTTTTTTTTTTTTCCTTCCTTCCCTTTCTCTTTTCAAAGGGACAATAGCTTGGGAAAGGGGAAAAGGGAAGGAAAAAAAATTTAAAACGGCAAATTTTCCCTCCCCTCCTTCCCAAACAACAAAAAAAAAAACCCACAAAACACTGGTCCTCCTTTAACAAAAAAGCTGGAAGGGGTTCAAACTTCATCATCCTTCCTCCTACATCCTACAACCCCTACCTCCTATCTCCACTCCACAAGACACCAAAGCCTTGGAAAAATTTGGGGAAATCTTATAGCTTGACCTGATGAGTCCTCCCCGTCGCGAAAAGAGAACCTGGCCCCTTAAACACCCGAATCGGAATTACCGGGTGATTTGCGACCTTAAAAAAAATAAATTAATAAGTGAATTATTAATTGATCCTAGTTTTAACACAGTTATTGTTTTAATTCCCCCCCTGCACGGTAATTTTGTTACTTCCTTAAAAACCGTTATTTTAAATTAATTTTAATTATTATTTTTTTTTTTAATTCACCACAATTTAGTTTTTTTACCTGTCAGAGGTTGGGGTTTTTTTTTTTTTTGTTTTTTTTTGTTTTTCACATTATTGAAATTGGAAGCCAACAGGAATCCGCCTTTATATTAATATAAAAGTGGTTAAAATTTTATCTGGTATGTTTTCTAAATGTCCTGTGGTTGCATTCCATTCCCTTTTTGAAATGTTTTTAGTTATTGAATTTCCCTTCTCCCTTGTTAGGATATGTTCTGCAGGAAAATTTTTCTCTTTTCTTTTCCTTTTTTTAAGGTTAAGACAATTAACAAATTTTGTTTAGAGGAGAAAAATTTTGAAATTTAATTAAAACCGGGGAAACTTTCTTTCCCCTTTTTAAAACAAATTAAAACCCCCCCGCATAAATTTGCCCAGGGAAACAAACCTTTTTTTTGGGGAAAAAAAGGAAATTTTCTTTTTAAGTTTATTTTGGGGGTTTTAAAATTTTTAAAATTTTTTTTTTTTTAAGGTTTTTTGGGGGTTTGGAAAAAAAAAAAAAAAAAAAAAAAAAAAAAAAAAAAAAAGGGGGGGGGGGGGGGGGGGGGGGGGGGGGGGGGGGGGGGTTTTAACCCCCCTTTTCTTGCAGGGTTTTTAAAATTTTTGGGAAGGGCAATTTTAGTGGTGGTGGTGGTGTGGTGGTAGTAGTGGTTGTGGTGGTACTGTAGTAGTAGTAGTAGTAGTAGTAGTAGTAGTAGTATGTTAGGCGCACTGATTCAGTAGAGATGGATATATTTGTACTTGTGCATTGTGACGTATCCTGTACTTTGTGAGCACCATCCACACGCATTGCCTCTCGTCATACAGGCCTGATACCCGTCCTGCTGTACTTGCGACGCGTCTGTTTGAGTTGACATGTAGTGCATCATGTAATATACTCTGTAACCTTGATAGGTGCTACAACTATTAACATATATTTTGAAGCCACTTTGAGATAATACACTTGAGTAATTAACACACCTTACTAAGCACAAGATTTGAATGTGTAAGTAATTTCCGTGTTACTCCTTGCAAACTCCACCACCACAACTCACGGACCACAGTGCCCGCTAGACTCAGCACCTCAGCTTCCTTGGGTGGCGTGATTGACTCCAGTGATATTCGTTATGACCAAACTGGTGAAAGACTTTCCGGCAGTGTCAGAACATTAAGTGACCCGCCTTAATTCACCTTGTATATATAAATTGTATAAACTTATAATCTGATACACTTAAACCACAACACCTCTGGAGTGCACCTACCCACAAACTAAACACTAATACCAATTATTTACCGCTCGACTACTAACGCTGCTGTGCTGAAGTTCCACCTGTGGCACTCATTACCTGCCAGATTACCTGCTGTCTTCAGTTCACCCTGCCAGTGAGTCGCCGACCCTGTCATCGCCTGGTGACTCAACAGGTGTGTGCTATCTGTGTCGGTGAGGAACACAACTGATGCAGGTGACATAACGGTTTGCAGCTTGGGATAAACCTATGTGCAAAACTGTGTCTAAAACCTCCATAAACTAAGTGAAAAACTTGAGTGAGTGATAAACACTAAACATTGTGGAACGAGGTGAGTGAACGAAAGCCATAGAGAAAGTAAGGAGTGGAGTGGCAGTCGGACCCTGTGAGCTGCACCGTTCCGCTGTCCTTAGCAAAACGTGAATCAAAACAGCGGCCGTGTTTACAGCTCCGCGCGCCCACTCATACCGATCTTGCCTGGCGAGATTGACCCTTAAAACTCTCTCTACTTAAGTGCTCTTTACCTCCACCCCACCACATGAGGCAGTCCAGCATCACACACACACACACACAGACCGTGATAACCGTCACCGCCAACAGCCCAACCCACACTCATGCAACCAAAACTCATCTTCTTGTATCGAGCAACCAACAACGCCGTGGAGTCTGACGTCCCTGCCTATACACGACGTGAGGACGATGGAACGCTGTACAAGTCACCGTGTTGACTTTCGAAGGTAAAGTTTATGAAGCAGCAGATAATGGTGATGATTCCCACTTAAATTAGTAAAGCATTTGACAAGGTACCACACCAGAGGCTCTTGAGAAAGGATAGAGGGGAAAAAATAGTAGGCTGTATAAAGACGATAAAGGTTAGGGGATAGACAGAGGATAGTAACTAACAGATCTAATCCCGAGCGGGTGCAAGTAATTAGTGGGGTGCCGCAGGGCTCAGTTTTAGGGCTAATGTTATTTCTAATCTATATCAATAATTTGGGTAGTGGAATTAGTAGTGATAATAAATTTGTAGATGACACGAAGTTACGTTTATTAAGCCATAATCAGATGCAATCCCTAAATTCAGGTTTAGGAGAGAAATGGTGAGAAACTGGTTCAATAAGAGAGTGCTTGATGAAATGAACGGACTCAATAATCATGTCAATAGGGAGCTTTAAAGAAGATTAGATCAATTTATGGATGAGGGTGATAGATGGAGTGAAGCAGCTTTGCTCATACAGGGACTGCCTCTTGTGGCTTCCAGCTTTTCTTATGCTGCGACGTTCTTACCCAGCGAGCGCCGCGGCCCTCCCTCCCAGCGCCATAGTGCCCCGCCCAGCCTCGCCCCGCCCCACGGAGCACTGCAGCCTTCCTCACCAGCACCTAGCCTGCCCCGCACTCATACGCTACGTTTATACGTGAATATTAAATGTAAGATGACTAACCATACATAGTTGATGATATAAGTTGTTGTTATTATTATTATTATTATTATTATTATTATCATCATCATTATTATTACTAATATTGATACATTATTATTTTTATCATCATCATCATCATCACTATCACCACCACCACCACCACCAACACCATTATTCTCTCTCTCTCTCTCACACTCACACACTCACTCTCACTCTCTCTCTCTCTCTCTCTCTCTCTCTCTCACACACACACACACACACACACACACACACACACACACACACACACACACACACACACACACACACACACACACACACACCGTAGGGTAACGTCTGGCTGTCTCGTCAGAGAGAGCCAGAGGAAGGAGTGAGGTTAGACACTTTACCTGTCTTTACTTTACCTACCAATCAGGAAAAGGTGTGGGAATTGTAATCTTGTATACTACTACTACTACTACTACTACTACTACTACTACTACTACTACTACTAACACCACCACCACCACCACCACCACCACCAACACCACAACCACCAACACCACTACTACTACAACCAACACTACTACTACAACCAACACTACTACTACAACCACCACTACTACTACTACTACTACTACTACTACTACTACTACTACTACTACTACTACTACTACTACTACTACTACTACTGCTGCTGCTTCTGCTGCTGATAATGATAATAACAACAATAACAACCACAACAACCCTGTGTTCCAGATGGGGGAGGTGGTGCCAGTATAGAACGCAGCTCCTGTACTTCGAGAAGATCGTGTACCGCCCCTACTGCGCATGCGCCAACCACGGAAAAGATACAGTACGCAGCCGTCAGCCAGTAAGCCTCTGGTCACCATCCTGAACACTTGGGCAGGGCGCGTGGATATGTTGCCTTCAGGGTGTCTGTCGCTCGCTCTCAGTTATCATTCGTCTTCTCAGATGATGTGGCCGTTCTTTTGATAGAGAAACGGAAACTAAAATGAAAGCATATTCCCATGCCCTTTCTCTCTCTCTCTCTCTCTCTCTCTCTCTCTCTCTCTCTCTCTCTCTCTCTCTCTCTCTCTTGCGTAATTTCATTATTGGCATGACACAGTATTGTAAGGAAATCTTCCAAGTTTATTCAGAAAGTAGAATAGGTATTGTAAAAACTGAAGTAATGGCACTTCACTCATGCATTTGTGTGTGTGTGTGTGTGTGTGTGTGTGTGTGTGTGTGTGTGTGTGTTATGGTATATATGCATATTTCCAACATACTTTTCCTGAATATCAATTAATTAACATTTGTTTATACTTAATAAAATATTTTTTCCATAATTAAGATGATGCTGATAATTTCACTATACAGAATTTCACATTGATAGATGGTGGACCTATATATAGTCCTTTTCTAAATATACATAACCTGGTAGACAGCAGTTTGTTTTAACCCCTTCACTACTGGAACGCATTTTTACCAGAGTTTTGGGTATGATTAGACAATTTTATTTACATTATGAACTATCTATGGAGGTGAGAAGGTTAATGGCCAGAGTCTTCACTATTTTAATCCTCACATAAGTTTGAGAGGCTGTATGACATCACTAAATAGTAACCAAAACCAATATGGAAACGCGTTCTGGTACTGAAGGGGTTAAATCATTTTTCCTTCTAGGTAACCCTTAATTGCAGCAGGAGCCCTTTCAGGCACTATACCGCTCCAGGCCAGAGTGGACCTGGACTACTATCATTATATCATTGGTAGTAAGAATCTTAGTAGTTACTTTGAATTTTATTGACTAGTTATCGTCTCACTCTAGGTATCTCAGAATGACTTTTCAAAGTTTTGTGCTTTATCATCTGCTTCCTTCCATAGGTCCAATGCACCCCATCTGAGCTCAACAGCTCCTCATATACTGGCATGTTGAACTGAATGAAACTGTTCTTTCTTTGATTTACGATTGACGCGCCTTTGAATATGACGATACCGATCACTAGACACAGGGTAATCATAGGGGTAGTATCGTGGCTCCACCAGAACTATGATTACATCGGCTCCACAGTTTTCAACTCTGGAGTCCCTGATGGACACTATATTGTCAACTATCTCCTGCACTTCAGAATCTTCATCGGTGTCATTGGAGCCTATCCATAAAATACATAGGTCATGTTCCCAGTTTAACACGTCCGACACGCGATGATGATTCCAAAAATGATAATCTTTACCTTCAGGAGCTCCAAATATTCATATTTCCTCTCCACTTACTTGCAACATTTTTGGGAGTTGTCTGTGACTAACAAGTGATACGGACATGTTTTTTTTTCTAATGTAGACCGGTGTATCTGAAGTCAGAACACTCCAATAACCATACTGATCATGTTAGAGCATAAACAGTATTCGATGTAAAAGTTATCACTAAGTACCTGCCTACAAGATGAAACAGATGGATACTGGATCATTTGCTGTGGGGCGCCTGGCCTTTGGTTGTCTAATGGCTCGCTTGCAACGGTGGCTGTTGGCAGCTGCTTATTGATGACGATCTGTAAATGGTTGTATTATTAATTAGAGTTAATGATTTGTCATTTGTCCTCTCACTTGTTCCCAACAACTGTTCTGTACAATAAAGTGAATCACCTCATTACTGCTTGTCTTTGGGTGAGTAAAGATGGGTTTTCCTTTTGTCTTTCGTTTAACAAAATATATTTCTCAAGTGGGTAACAACATCGTAACACACGACCACGCTAAATTAACTCTCTCTCTCTCTCTCTCTCTCACTCACACACTGTCTTTCACTCACCTTCAGTGTCACCGTCAAGTGTTCAAAGAAAGTCAGTAATTAGGATAAGAGTCACTAACTGTGAGACAGACAGACGCGTCCAAAACACTGAGTTATCCAAGAACTCCTCTGGCAAGGTTCCTTTACAGGTGGTGCATGGCGCCATCCAGACATCAGCAGCAGGGGGCAGGGTTCACAACAACCATTACCTCAAGACATAAAATAAAGACATCAGTGCAAACCTGATGGAACATAAATTAATACATCATATTGCTAAACACAATTAAATTAGAAAAGAACATACAAAAACATGCGAAGAGTGCTCCATACAAAGACAGATACAGAGTTAGCAGTTGGAAGGGGCGAGAAAAACTGGTGGAGACGCCTCAGAAAGCCTAACTTCATAGAAGTTGTTTTAACAAGAAATTAGGCTGATAGCGTCATGAAAAAAAAAAAATGTAACAACGCAGAGCTGAAAACTAATGTTATCTTAGAAAAATGTGCAAAAACTTGAGGATATGGCTTGTGAAATCACAAGAAACAAGAAAAATAACAAAATAATCACAGTATAAATAATATACAGTGCAGAAATAATCAGAGAAATAAATAAGTAATGAAATAAATAAACAAATATATGTCAGAGGCATTAGTGATCACATGACGGACGACAGTCCAATATGAAATGCCGTCACAGACTGGGCGAGCGAAAGCGCCAATGAGAGACGAGATGCATCACTGAAGACCAATAAGGGAGCCAGACAGCAGGCCAGCAAGCTACAGCCAATCAGAGGGCAGGACTCAAGACATGTAGGTAAGATGGCGTCTCTTGCAGCAAATGTCGGGAAGGGACAGCCTACAAAACAGGTGTAGCATATTTTTCACAACCCTACGCCAGAATTCACCCCTACCAAATTGAGCCAGGGTGGTTCCAGACGAGGCGGAAGGGAGGAAGGGAGAAGGAATGAGAGATGGAAGAAAGGGGAATTGGGAGTGACGAAAAAGAGAGGGAGTGGGAGGGAGGAAGGGGTAAAGGGAAGGAAGAAAGAGGGATATGATATTAATGGGTAGGAAAGAAGGAAGGGAAAGAGGAAAGAAATCAAAGGAAGGAAGGAAAAAGAATGAGGAAAGTAACAAAGGAAGTGAGGAGAATCAAAATAAGATAAGAAAGGAAAGGAAGAGAGAGAGAGAGAGAGAGAGAGAAAGTTGAATAATTGAAATTGACAGAATGATCACACTTACATATTCTCTCTCTCTCTCTCTCTCTCTCTCTCTCTCTCTCTCTCTCTCTCTCTCTCTCTCATTACAACTTGATGTTGATAAAACCCGTGTCATGATATCCTAACCTTTAATGACCAGAAAGAACACTTTGTGATATTAATATCAAAATTAACAGCCTTTCTAGAACGCATGTTGAACAAATTGAATTTTTTGGTATAATTATTGACAATGAATTAGAGTGGAAACCTCGTGTTTATGATATCTGCACTAAATTATCTGAATGAAGTGGTGTGTTGTATAAAATTAGACATTGCCTCACATCAGCTTCTTTGAAACACATGTACGTGTACCTGTCTTTAGCCCACCAATATTTGTTGTACTGCTCGGGAATGTGTGGGGGAGCGTATAAAGCACACATTGACACGCTGTTTGTCACACACAAGAAATTACTTCGCATTACTTTCTTTAAACATAAATATGACCACACTAATCCACTGTTTCACCAACACAAATTCTGAAGGTACAACACACATTACTTCTACAAGCCTATATATTTGTTTATAAATCTCCTTATGTTTTTCCTGTAGACAATGCTTTCCAGTTTGTAACAACAGATACTCTCTCGAGAAGGCCATTGTGTCTGAGGATCCCTCTCTGCCGAACAAGTCATGCCCAAAATTAAGTTTTAGAGGTGCCAGATGCTGGAACACCTTGCCACAAGAAATAAGGAACGCCACATCTCTGTTTTCTTTTAAGAATTTATGCAATTTTTTTGTTTCACAGCTATTCAAGTGCATTGTAGACCAATTAAAGGTATGAGTATGTAAATGCTTAAGTAAAGTACCTACATGTTTCCGTATACATAAGTATGTAGGTTCATTACATTGTATATCCATTTATATGTACAGTACCTAA
Source organism: Portunus trituberculatus (assembly GCF_017591435.1). Classification (NCBI taxonomy): domain Eukaryota; kingdom Metazoa; phylum Arthropoda; class Malacostraca; order Decapoda; family Portunidae; genus Portunus; species Portunus trituberculatus. The sequence continues at coordinate 21,820,713 of NC_059269.1, forward strand.
ATACATATTTTTACCAAAGTTACATAATGTCACATAACTATGTATATGATACACATATGTAGTATATGTTATCGGTGGTGAGTGGCCTCGGTAGCGTCTGCCAGATATGTATTTCTTAGATTCATTGAGAGGTCTGCATAAGAGCTGCGGCTCAACAGACCTAGGCTTTCTAGTCAACGTGTATATTTGTTTCTACCCTACTTTGTAAAATAGAGGCCAATAAACAAGTCAAAGACGAAAAAGGCAAAAAAGCCTCTCTCTCAATGGCACACTCACCTGCTGCAAAGCGTTCACGTCACGTGGTCTTTTTCTGCTGGTGTGGACTGACCTGGTTCCAGACGGATGGATTACAATTGTTACTGTTGCTGTTGCTTTTATTATTGCTATTGTTACTTTGGTTACAATTATCATTAGCATTATTGTGATTATTAACATTAGTATTATTTCTGTTATCGTCATCACCATCATTATATGATAGTTACTGATAAAATTATTCATATTTTTTATTAATGTTTGTCAATAATAATAATAATAATAATAATAATAATAATATTATTATTATTATTATTATTATTATTATTATTATTATTATTATTATTGTTATTGATGTTGCTGTTGTTATGATTATTAATATCATAATAATAATAGTGATGATAATACTAATGATAATTATTATTATTATTATTATTATTATCATTATTATTACTATTATTATTATCATCATAACAATACCACCACCACCACCACCACCACCACCACCACCACCACCACATGCCTGCATCGTCTGAATTACACATCAAGTGAGGAGTAACCACGCTCTAATTTGCTCACCCATCATCTTCTTCCCGCGGTGACCTTCCCAGTGGTCAGTTCCTCTGTTTTTTATGTAAGAGGGAAACCCGGCCAAGGGCAACACATACTGTCATTGAAAAAAGCTGCCCACTGAGGTGCCAGTCCTCAAAAAGATGAAAAAACCTTTGCTGTCGGCCTTGACATATCGAAAGCCTTCGATAGAGTCTGGCACAAATCTTTAATTTCTAAACTACCCTCCTACGGATTCTATCCTTCTCTCTGTACCTTCATCTCCAGTTTCCTTTCCGATCGTTCTATTGCTGCTGTAGTAGACGGTCACTGTTCTTCCCTAAAACTATCAACAGTGGTGTTCCACAGGGTTCTGTCCTATCACCCACTCTCTTTCTATTATTCATCAATGATCTCCTAAATCTGACTCAATGCCCTATCCACTCCTATGCTGATGATACCACCTGCATTATTCAACAGCGTTCAACAGACGCCCAACCCAACAACAATTAAATGACTCAAGGCGAGATGCTATAGGACGCCTAACTTCTGATCTTTCACTTGTTTCTGATTGGGGCAGAGAAAACCTGGTTTTGTTCAATGCCTCAAAACTCAATTTCTACAACTATCTACTCGACATAACCTTCCAGACAACTATCCTCTCTTCTTCGAAATGTAGTTAGAAGGGATGGTGAATGAGTCATCTTTTTTTGTCTCTCCAATTGAAAACTTTGCGTGAAGAATGTGTGTGTGTGTGTGTGTGTGTGTGTGTGTGTGTGTGTGTGTGTGTGTGTGTGTGTGTGTGTTGTCTTTAGCGGACAGGTTGTGACTGAGCCTTGTGTTGCGGCAAATCAAGGGAAACGTTCAGTGAGGTCACTGCTGACTTTGATGGTGAGTTCACAGCGCCTCTTAACCAGTGCTGTTACACCTCACTGGGAGGAATCCTCGTTTGGGCAGGTGTCTACTGCCTCTACACGTCACGCTTTCATCTCATTCTTTCCACATCACACTTAGAAGAATGAAGTTATTGTCGCTCTTTCCGTGACCATGACGTGCTTCACTTACAATCAGTGCCTGGCGTCACGTGGGTGCCATTGCTGTTATTGCTGTCGCTGCCCATATGACACGCGGAATGCGGTCAAAAGGTACACACTAATCTGCTCTAATAATACAATGGTGGTGCATTCAAAGAGAGAAACGTTTGGCCTAATGCACTGGATAGATTCACATATTATGGAGGAGAAATTTGTTGTTGTTGTTGTTGTTGTTGTTGTTGTTGTTGTTGTTGTTGCTGCTGCTGCTGTTTTACTCCACCATTGAAAGATAAGGGAAAAGTAAACATCGATCTTCAAACGTAAAGGCGACTGAACGCATTCCGTGAGCCTGAAAATAAAATGTTGGAAGAACATTAGACGAAATCAGTCAGTGCACAATTCTAAGTAAAATAAATAGATACAAAAATATTGCTTAGAAAAAACTAATAGGAAAAAACAGATTAATCGGGGTTCGAATGTGAAATGAAGACAAAACGGCAGGAAAAAAAAATGTTTAAGTGGCTTAGAGAGAGAGAGAGAGAGAGAGAGAGAGAGAGAGAGAGAGAGAGAGAGATTTCAAAGGAGGGACGGGCCTCCCCGTCTCAGTCCTTCTTCTCCTCCTCCTCCTCCTCCTCCTCCTCTCACCATTTTTCTCATACCATTCTCCACCTAGAGTCACACAGTGGAGTGTGTGTGAGAGAGGGAGGGAGAGGGAGAGATATTAGCGAAAAATTCAAAGTTTTTCTTAAACATTCATCAAACCAGAAATAAATGAAGAAAAATCATATTATGAATTATTCTAAGGAGAAAGGTGTGTGTGTGTGTGTGTGTGTGTGTGTGTGTGTGTGTGTGTGTGTGTGTGTGTGTGTGTGTGTGTGTGTGTGTGTGTGTGTGTGTGTGTGTGTGTGTGTGTGTGTGTGTGTGTGTGTGTGTGTGTGTGTGTGTGTGTGTGTGTGTGTGTGTGTGTGTGTGTGTGTGTGTGTGTGTGTGTGTGTGTGTGTGTGTGTGTGTGTGTGTGACATTACAAGAAAAACTAGTCACACACACACACACACACACACACACTGCTTAAAAAATGGGAAAAAAAATGTAAAATCATGAGCAATGTGTGTGTGTGTGTGTGTGTGTGTGTGTGTGTGTAATTCACCTCGGTCGTCTGCTGGTCACCCAGCCAGTCTTCCCCATTACGAAGCGAGCTCAGAGCTCATAGACCGATCTTCGGGTAGGACTGAGACCACAACACACTCCACACACCGGGAAAGCGAGGCCACAACCCCTCCAGTTACATCCCGTACCTATTTACTGCTAGGTGAACAGGGGCCATACAATAAGAGGCTTGCCCATTTGCCTCGCCGCCCCGGGACTCGAACCCGGCCCTCTCGATTGTGAGTCGAGCGTGCTAACCACTACACTACGCGGTGTGTGTGTGTGTGTGTGTGTAACCGCTTGGAGCAAGCCCAGGTCACGATGTTACTTTTTTAACCCCCTGCTCCCTCCTGTCCCTCTCCTCTGTCCTGGGACTGCCACAGACGGTGGTAGACAGGACCACCTGCTGACCCATCGTGTAGGGGGTACACTCCTCAAGACTCAGCAATCTCCAGTGTAAACATCCTCGCATCTCTTCCTTTGCCCTGCCATCATCAGGCCTGTCTCTCCCCTCATTCGTTACTTCACTATACTCTAGTGGCGTCTTAACTTCAGTTTTGGCCCTTACCTTTAAAACCTTAACTAACATACAATTTACTTCTGCTAGTCTTCGTGTTTCCTTATCGTCACGCAGACCCCTTTGCATGCGGCGATAATAATAATGTACATTTACTTGTTTATTATTATAACTAATATATTATATCACTAATTATCATATATTCATTCATAAGTTTACACAGTGTTACACACAGTAAGACTGTGTGCTATTGCATTATGGGAGCATAATTTGCATGCGGCTCAGTCACACAACAGCCCTCAACCTTCCTTCCTCTTCCCTTAGCAAGTTAGCACTCTCTCTCCTCTTTTAGTAATCCTTTCCCCCCCCTCTCTCTCTCTCTCTCTCTCTCTTCTTCATATCTAAGTGTTACTAGTACATCAGAAATTTAACACAGACCTCTAGGAGAGAGAGAGAGAGAGAGAGAGAGAGAGAGAGAGAGAGAGAGAGAGAGAATTACAATCCTTGTTTTTATCATTAAAGAGGTTGTAGTAGTAGTAATAGTGGCAATAATAGTAGCAGCAGCAGCAGCAGCAGGTGTCAGTAGTAGTAGCAGCAGCAATAGGAGGAAGAGGAGAATTGCAGCAGCAGCAGCAATTATAGTAGTAGTAGTAGTAGTAGTAGTAGTAGTAGTAGTAGTAGTAGTAGCAGCAGCAGCAGCAGCAGTAGTAGGAGGAGGAAAAGGAGGATGAGTAGGAGTTTTCGTAGCAGTAACAGCAGCAGAAGCAGTAGCAACAGCACCAGCAGCAGCAGCAGTAGTAGTAGTAGTAGTAGTAGTAGTAGTAGAAGTAGTAGTAATACTAGTTGCGATAGTGGTAATTTGAGTAGTAGTAGTGGTAATAGTAGTAGT
>NC_059270.1:2500-20000 GCF_017591435.1 Portunus trituberculatus
GTCTCTGTGTGTGTGTGTGTGTGTGTGTGTGTGTGTGTGTGTGTGTGTGTGTGTGTGTGTGTGTGTTCTCCTCAACATTAAACACCCCATATAACCATACACACATTCCACACATTCCACATTTCTATGATCAATAAAAAAGAAAAAATCCATCTATTTATATTCTCTTACAATATCAAAACAAAATAGACTCTCTCTCTCTCTCTCTCTCTCTCTCTCTCTCTCTCTCTCTCTCTCTCTCTCTCTCTCTCTCTCTCTCTCTCTCTCTCTCTCTCTCTCTCTCTCTCTCTCTCTCTCTCTCTCTCTCTCTCTCTCTCTCTCTCTCTCTCTCTCTCTCTCTCTCTCTCTCTCTCTCTCTCTCTCTCTCTCTCTCTCTAACCTAACCTAATCTAACCCTCTCCACACACACAGGGGCTGCATGCGAGTCCTGCAGTACTCAGTGAAGAGGACGAGGAGCAGGATAGAGGAGATGAGTAGCCTTGGCCTGCACCACTTCTCCATCAGCGCCCTCTTCAAGCAGCCCAAGACTTACGCTAACATAGTCCGCAGGGTGAAGAGAGACAGACTGAGGGAGGAGAGAGAGGGGAGTGGGGGAGGCAAAGGAGGGTGGGTGATTGGAGAGGAAGAGGGAAGGAAAGTGAAGGAAACGAGGGAGGGTGAGTGATTGGGGAGCGGAAGGAAAAAGAGAGAGGTGAGGGAAAGGAAGGAGAGAAAGAGAAAAGAGAGAGAGAGGGTGGAAGAAAGAAGGAAGGGTGATTGGAGAAGGAAAGAGAGGAGGAGAAGGTGAAGGAGAGAAAGAAGAGTGGGTGGAAGGAAAGGAGAAAGAGAGAGGGAGAGGGTGAAGAAAAGGAGAAGAATGGGTGACTGGGAAAGAAGAGGAAGAAGAGGAGAGAGGATGAAGGAAAGAGGAGAGTTTGTGATTTGGAAAGGAGAGGAAGGAAGGAAGGAAGGAAGGAAGCAATGATGGTGACTGTGGGAGGAAGAAAGGAAGGAGAAAAGGTGGAGGAAAGGAAGGAGGAAGGTGGGTGACTGAAGAAGGAAAGAGGAAGAGAGAGAGAGAGAGAATGGAGGAAAGGAGGAGAGAAGGTGAAGGAAAGAAGGAGGGTGAGTGATTGGAGAGAGGAGAGGAGGAAAGAGAGCAGAGAGGGTGGAGGAAAGGAGAACGAGGAAGAGATGAAAGGAAAGGAGGAGGTTGAGTGACTGAGGAAGGAAGGAAGAGAAGGAGGAGAAAGGAAGAAGGAATTGTAAGAAAGATGAGAGTAAGTAAGAAAATAAATAAATGTTTGCAAAGTTGTCAATGGAAATGAATCAGGAAATGTGAAAGTTTGTACAGGAAATAATAGAAAAAGAATGAAAATGTACAGTGTCATTAATGCAGGTTGTTTCCGTCCTTCCTTTAATGCTACACTGTAAGAAAACAATCAACAAAATACATTCAGTCACATTTCACTCTCCTTACCACAAATTAAGTCAATATTTAGTTCACTACTCAAGTTTAATCATTCAAAGTTCATTTCTTCTTAGTATATCAGTTGTTTTGATCTTTCTTTATCATAAAACCAAACTCTAAGAAAACAATAAACAAACTACATTTGCTGATTTTATTTAATTAACTCTCTTTATCACACAAGTCAATATTTACTTCACTACTCAAATCTAATCATCCTAAGTTCATTTTTTCTTAGTTTATCAGTTATTTTGATCTTTCTTTATTGTAAAACCAAACTCAAGGAAAACAATAAGCAAAAAAGTAATAAAATCTATCACAAGAGTCTATATTTACTTCACACCTCAAATTTAATCATTCAAGTTCATTTCATCCTATTTCGTCAGATATTTTGATCTTTGTCTATCATAAAAACCAAACTCTAAGAAAACAATAAACAAACTCCATTCACTGATCTTATTTCATTAACTCTCTTTATCACTTACGCCAATATTTACTTCACACCTCAAATTTAATCATCCTAAGTTCATTTCTTCTTAGTTTATCAGTTGTTTTGATCTTTCTCTATCATAAAACCAAACGATAAGAAATAATAAACAAAATACTGTACATTCACTTATATTTGACTCTCCTTAGCACAAATTAAGTCAATATTTAGTTCATTACTCAAATCTAACCATTTTGAGTCCATGTGTTCTTAGTTTATCGGTTATTTTGATCTTTCTCTATCATAAGACCTGTTACAAATTGTCAATATTTTCCAGTTTTAGGTTCATTTCTTGCTAATTCATCAGTTATTTTGGGTTCCTGTGTCACAAAACTTGTTGCAAATTGGTTAGTACATATTCAAATACCACATATATTTATTAGTACACATCTCAAGACCCTCAAAACACACTCTCTCTCTCTCTCTCTCTCTCTCTCTCTCTCGCGTAGTGTAGTGGTTAGCACGCTCGACTCACAATCGAGAGGCCCGGGTTCGAGTCCCGGTAAGCGGCGAGGCAAATGGGCAAGCCTCTTAATGTGTGGCCCCTGTTCACCTAGCAGTAAATAGGTACGGGATGTAACTCGAGGGGTTGTGGCCTCGCTTTCCCGGTGTGTGTTGTGTGTTGTGGTCTCAGTCCTACCCGAAGATCAGTCTATGAGCTCTGAGCTCGCTCCGTAATGGGAAGACTGGCTGGGTGACCAGCAGGCAACCGAGGTCTCTCTCTCTCTCTCTCTCTCTCTCTCTCTCTCTCTCTCTCTCTCTCTCTCTCTCTCTCTCTCTCTCTCTCTCTCTCTCTCTCTCTCTCTCTCTCTCTGACTAACCATTCATTACAAGGGTACATATATACACGTACAGGTCACAACAATAAAAAAAAGTATGCCCCACAAATAAGACACGGCATCCTGTGTGAGCTGTAGGCAAGAGTGGGCACTGTACCCACTGTACACTGTACACTGTACACTGTGTTGGTGCTGTGCAGTGACCGCCGCTAACTCAATAAAGTGTGGGAGTGTATCTTTTATGAGAACTTCCATTAGGAAAGAGGAAAAAAAGAAATTAAATGAAACACTTCACAGATAAACATGACACATTAACTTTAAAAAGACCAGCCATTACCAGCTTGACTCAATCCTGCACACACACACACACACACACACACACACACACACACACACACACACACACACACACACACACACACACACACACACACACACACACACACACACACACACACACACACACACACACACACACACACACACACACACACACACACTTTATCTTTTGCCTTTTTAGCTTGTATGCATCTAGCATTGTACCAAGCATGTATTTTTCTTAACTCTATAAACAGGTACAATTTTTTACTCCTTTATTATATTTCTGTAAGAATTTGTCATATTTTCCTTGTACTGTCTTTCTGTACATAATATTTCTCCACTCAATATCAGCAAAATAGATCCTTAATTTTTTTAAATCCGCTCTTGCATAATTTAATCTCACTCCTTTATAGTCATCTCTGTAACTTATCTCCTGAATTTGCATCTCTAATGTCACATGATCACTTCTCACCATTGGACAAAGGTGGTGTATGATTGGAGGGGGCTCTGCTTTCTTTGTGAAAACTAGGTCAAGCAACGATGGTTCTTCTTCCCCTCTGTACCTTTATGACTCCTCCACCCACTGTTCCATTGCATTAACCACAGTCAACTGTAACACTTTCTCGCTCCACTGCCCAGCATTATCCATTACTTCCATCTCTCTCCAGTTTACTTTCTTAGAGTTAAATTCTTCTATGTCTTCTTATCATGTTATCTAGGCACTTTATCACTTCTCTTTGCATCTTTATGTTCTTCTGTTCCCAGGTATTAGTCTTTGGTGAACATATGTAACCATATCCTCACTCGAGCTTTCCTGGAGTGCAGACGTCTCCTTGACCTTTCCTTTCCACTACTACTATTAAAAGAGCTGTCTGGCTGCGCCGAGCGAGTTCGGACAACTTTTGTGTGACTACTCTGCCTCTACAAACGGACTCTGCAATGGCCTCCGCGCGACGTAACACGGTGACTTCAAGCAAGGCTAGAAGGTGCTCCTCTGACCAGCCACGCCAGCCCCAACAAGCACCTTCCCTGTAGCCGGTGCTGCTCTCGACATCGAAACAAGCGAGGAGGAATTAAACAGCTTGTTAGACTCGCTCTCCCAAGAATCCAAGTCGCTTGTTGAAATAATTAGTGTTACTGACTAAGCAGTTCAAAGCAGAAACCGATATGCTGAAAACGAACTTTCAAAAAGACTCACTAATATCAGACCTAAGTAAGGAAGTGAATGAGCTGAAAATGAAAGTGAAAACTCTGGAATACAACATCGATGTAGTGGACCAGTATGAGCGACGAGATACGGTAATCATCAGTGGCCCCGCTCTACCGGACCAATCAAACCAAGAAAACTCCAAAACTGTCATCCTTAACGTGACAAAAGAACAACTGAAAATAAACCTTCAAGACAGTGACGTAAACACAGCTCACAGAATAGGGTCTGTCGCTTCACAAGGAAAAAGACCAATGATTGTGAAACTATCCAAAGTTTAAGGCAAAACTGACCTGCTAAGAGAACTACTCAATTCATTACTAGCATTCTTATTATCATTGCTATTATTAGTATTATTGTTATCATTATTATTATTATTATTATTATTATTATTATTATTATTATTATTATTATTATGTCTTATTTGTGATGACGGTACCTGCTCTTGATTTAACAATTCTCCATGCTCGAAACCTAGAATTGGTTTCAGGCATTTTAGTCTACCATACTTACAAATGTGATAAATAAAATTACACGTGAAAGTATAGCTACATATACGTATTACATAGGCAGAAAGAATGCAGATTGGTTTGCTACAGCTCGGGTGCTGAAGTAAGTATTATTGTGCACAAAAATTCAAACTAAATGACTGAGGTGATGCTGATATGCTCACGTAATGTTGTTAAGTGTCATTCATGACCACCAAACCCCACACAAAACCCTATTGCATTGAGACTTCTTGTGGAGTGGAACTCTTAATACTGTGACTATGAACATAATGAGTGGGCTACACATAAGATATAAAGTAAGAGTGTTTGAAACATACCTTCAAAGTATGACACACGAGAGAAGGAAATCTTTTGATATCTGCGTGTTAACAGTCGTGCTTGTGATGACGGTACCTGTTTCGTACGCGTGAGAAACGACGCGATCTATAAAAAAACTAGCAAGAGTGACTATTGTATTACCTGTCACGTATCCACAGAATTCCTCTCCAGTAGTCTACCACAGGAGATACGTCTACCCCAAAGTTGAGAACCCTTCATTTAGTTATAGATATACATTCCATAATCAAGAGAGAGAGAGAGAGAGAGAGAGAGAGAGAGAGAGAGAGAGAGAGAGAGAGAGAGAGAGAGAGAGTGTGTGATTGTTAATAAAATGATATTAAGTTAACCATAAATTTCGTTTTCTCTACACACGCATCACTTAAGCCCCGCCCCCACACTCCAAATCGTTTGGGAAAAAAAAAATTTCGCTCCCCGGGCGCAGACTAATCACGGGAACACGGGGGTGGTGAGCGAGGGGCGGGAGGAGGGGTGTACGAGAGGACAGGGGTGTGTGGAGGCGGGGTGTGGGTGGGCGGGGACATCAAGGGTGACGTCACGCAGAGTATTCGTGACAAGGTTAGCGGTGAGGAAAAATGAACCAGAGAGAGAGAGAGAGAGAGATGTCAGTATTATTTGCTATTTATTTACTTTTTTCTCTTACTTATTTTTATTTTTACTTTTTTATGTCTATTACTCTTGTTGTTAGTTCTTACCTCTTCTCTCTCTCTCTCTCTCTCTCTCTCTCTCTCTCTCTCTCTCTCTCTCTCTCTCTCTCTCTCTCTCTCTCTCTCTCTCTCAATCCTACAGTACTCGTTAAAATATCCTCCTTGAGTCTTATTTGCTATCTACTTATTTTCTTCTATTATTTACATTATTTTGAGGCTTTCTTTTCTTCTTCTCTACCTTTTGGTCTCTTTTTTATTATGCGTCTTCTCTTTTACTGTTTTAGAATCTTGTGTTAGTTCTCACTTGCTATTTATCTATTGTTACTATTATTTATGTTATTTTCACTTGACATGCCCACTTCTTTGTCTTTGTCTTTTTGTTTCCTCTTACTTCTTCTTCTCGTACTTACGGATATTCTCTTTCGTTATTGGCGTCTTCTCTTCCTTCTTATTTGTTATTCATTCATTTTTGCTACCTATTATTTTTTTTCAGGCATCTACTTTGTTTTAAGTTTTGTTGCCCTAATCAATATTCTTTTTTTTTTTTACACTTCAGTACAGGACATGTTTCCATATTCATTCTGCTTACTATTTGGTGATTTTATACAGCTTCAGGAACTTCCGTGGGGATTAAAATAGTGAAGACTCTGGCCATTAATGTTGTGAGCTCCATAAATCCTTCCTAATGTCAATAAAATCGTCTAATCACACCCAAAACTCAAAATAAAAATGCGTCCCAGTACTAAAGGAGTTAATAATGTTTCTATCTTTATTGTTCTTTTTCTTATCCTTAGTCATAATTCTTCTATGCTATTTTCATTTTCACTTTTTTTATTCATATTTTTACTTTCGTTGTCTTTTTTCTCACCTTTAGCTATAATTCCTTTGTTTACGTTATTCTTATTCTTATTCTTATTCTTATTCTTATTCTTATTCTTAATTCTTAATTCTTATTCTTAATAAGAATCGTCCAAGGCACTAGAACAACCCTGTGCAACCTGGGGCCCAAGGGCATGGGGCCCTCAAAGGCTTTTATTGCGGCCCTTTCTCCTAAATATAAATAAACTATAGTGCGGCCCTTAGAGAGAGAGAGAGAGAGAGAGAGAGAGAGAGAGAGAGAGAGAGAGAGAGAGAGAGAGAGAGAGAGAGTTACGAAGTAGAGCCCACCAAAAGTTTGAAAAAATTCATATTCTCGTGTAGGTACCAGTATCACCATATTTGTTTTTATTTCGTTCACTAAGGTACATATTTTAATCATATTAGAACAGAAAATAATATATTATTTGACATTTATAATTGTTAGATTGAGTGATCATTGGCTGTCTGTCTATGAGTCTGACACGTACTGTACTATGGTACGTGTGTTCCCGCCTGTCAGTACCGCTGCCTCACGAGTCTCCGTTGTGACTTCATTTGTTGTGGTTGATTTGTGATTACCAGTACGTACTGTAAGTTGTTAATGTTGCAGTTTTGTGATTGACTTTAGAAAATTTGCAAGCACAGTGTATCCAAAACTCTCTGCTCATGCAAGGAAAATGATGGCAGTGTTTGGTAGCACATATGTATGTGAGCAGCTCTTTTAAAAAATAAATCTGGTTAAAAACAAGTATAGATCTTCACTTACTGATGAACATTTGGAAAGTACCCTGCGTGTAGCCACATCATCCATACAGCCTGATATTGATGAGTTGGTGTCCCAAATGCAACATCAACCATCTCACTAGGGTAGCCTTTCATTTGCAATTTAATGCTCAGGAAATGTCTGTTTTTGATAATAATTCTTGTTAATGATCCCAGTTAACCAACAATAACTAATTATTTATGTTTGTACATTATAATAATAAGGTACGATAGCCTTTCATTTGCTCATTTGTAGTAAGGAAAATACATTTGTTTCGGACAATTCTTATTTTTGTGATCCCATTATAAATAAAATCAGTAACAAGATGATTTCCTATTTTTATCAGTATAATCTCACATAATATGTCTTCGATCGTAGTAAATAACATGAAATAATAAGGTTATGTGGCCCTCCATACCAACAGAGTCGTGACTAGTGGCCCTTTGGGACACACCCCTGCACTAGAACCTGTCAGGGCCACGCCACAACAGAGGAAAAAGTCTTTCTGGAGCAAATTTGACAGTAAGCTAGAAAAATTCTCCCATACCTCTGCTCAACCATCCACAGGACCTCACATAGAGCTAAGCAGATATGCTGAGGAACCTCACTCAGACAGAGCAGACGATCCACTTGCATGGTGGAAAGAACATGCTGCACTCTTCCCTAAGCTGCAAGAACTAGTAAAAAAATAATAATAATAATAAAATCTCTGCACATCTGCCTCATCTGTTCCATCAGAACGACTCTTTTCAATGGCAGGAGAACTCATTTCACATAGGCGAAGTAGCCTTAAAGACAAGAATATCAACATAATTCTTTTCCTTAATAAAAATTTGTAAATATGTAATTACGTTGTAGCTTGAAAAAATAATCCTTTATTTTTCAGCGGTTATTTTTTCAATACACTAAATGAATGACTTTTGCGATATCAAGTCTGTGATAGATATTCTATTAAGGAAATACTGTTTGTGATATTGTCTGTGATACGGAAACAATTACATTTAATATAATTTGGTATGAAACCTATGATATGGAGAATATTATTGTTAAGGAACAACTGTATTAATGTTTTGTAATAAAAAATACATCATGATAATTTTCATGCCTGTGATACGGAAACAATTGTCTTTCATTTAATTTCTTATGAAACCTGTAATATGGAGAATATTATTATTACTTGTTACTTACTTGTTACTTGGGGTGTTTGTTCAAGGCTCCGCTCCACTGCGAGGCAGCGCTCAGCAGAGCCTCCCTCAAAAGCAACTAGCATCTTTAATTGCCATTGATTTCCATGCCGTTAAAATCATAAACTTCCTTGAACAAATATGTCTTCAATTTCTTTTTGAAGATATCGATCCTGGCACAACCTTTGATATCACTCGGCAGTTTATTGTAAATCCTTGGTGCGCATTTTGCAAATGCTCGACATCCCATGTCAAGGTTATTTCTTGGCTCATGTAGTCTGTATGGGTCTGCATCGTGTCTCAGCTCCATCGTAGTGTCATGGTGGAATGTTTCCAGTAAGTTCCTCAAGTACTCAGGTTTTCCAGACCGTAATGCCTGATGAGTCATAACACTAATCTTGTACTCAATTCGTGCTTTAATTGGCAGCCAATGCAGATCTATCAATACATGTGTTATCCTCTCACGAGGAGAGACGCCTGTAATCAGTCTGGCAGCTCTATTCATGACAAACTTGAAGTCTTTTAAGAGATACTTAGGCAGTCCATAATACAGAGAATTGCAGTAATACAGTTTGCTTATCACATGATTATGACCCAGCATCTTCGTAGTTTTCTCATCCAAGTATTTTCTGACAAAACCTATATTTTTCAGATGGTATCTTGTCGTCTTAACCACCTGCCGTATTTGATCTTTCATAGATAAATATAATGTGGACATATAAATCCTCTTTAAGTCCTTATTCTTACCCACTATCAAGCATTCAGTCTATTTGTGATTAAGCTTCAACTGCTTGGATTCCATCCATCTACCAACATCATCCATAATAAGTTTTATATTTCCTTCAACATTATCTACATTGTTCAAGGTCATGTAAAACTGTGTGTCATCAGCAAACAGTTTGAAGTCAATGTCATGTGTTCTTAGTATGTGTGAAAGTTCAATAGTATATATACAGAACAGAATAGGACCTAAAACACTGCCTTGGGGTACTCCTCTTTCTAAAATCTTCTTGTCTGAGAAAGATTTACCAACTTGAACACAGTATTGCCTGTTTGCAAGATAACTTTCTAAATATGTTAGTGCATCTCCATCAATACCGACAGACCTGCAATCTAAAAGAAGCAATCTGTGAACAACTGTGTCAAATGCTGCACTTAAGTCCAGTAAAATTAGCAAACCACATTTTCCTTCATCCATCAGGATTATCAGATCATTGATAACTGAGCATAAAGCTATCTCAGTCGAATAAAGTTTTCTTTAAACCGATTGATTATCCGGTAAAGCCTGCACTACTTTCAAATGGTCGAGTAATTGGTTTAATACAGCACTTTTAATAATCTTCGATAAAAGGCCAAATTAGATACAGGTCTAAAGGAACTCAAGCACTGCGTATCCAATTTACCCTTTACAATGGGCTTTATCAATGCCATATTTTCAGAGACAGGAAAGGTATTGTTCATGAAGCTACTGTTTATAATCAGTTTAAAAATTTCCAGAATTTCATAGAACTTCTCACTCTGAATAATATCACTAATAGGTAATGGGTTATTATCGCAGTAGGTTATATTAACTTTATGTACAATCTCCTTCACTTCATCCACACTTACTTGCTTAAAGGAGAGTAGCTTAGCCCGAGGCGTTGGCATACTCACGGGTATTTCAAGCTCCTCATTTCTAAAATTCTCCACAATCGACTTTATCTTTTGATCAAAGAAGTCAAGGAACATATTTGCCAGCACAGTGTCATTAAACCCCTCAGGCAACTTATTTATTTTCCTGTTACCTGTCAAATTATCCAGTATCTTATATAATCTACTAATGTTAGACCGTGACTCTAATGACTTCTGTCTATAGTACTGACACTTTCTCCTCTGTACAAGTTTGTTTAGCCTGTTTCTCATGTCCATATATTCCTTCTTGCCTCTTCTGTTCGTAGTCTACGCCACCTTTTTTCTTTCTTCCTTTTTTTTTCTTAGCTATGGAAATTTCAGTATTAAACCAAGGTGCATGATCTCTTATCTTAATATCCTTTTCATGAAGTGGACACATTTCATTGTATTCTTTTTTCATGTTGCCATTATATAATTCAGACAAACAAGATTCACATTTCTCAACTGCTACTCTTCCATGAGTACACACATCATCCTTTCTTAACTGAATAGCCTGTGACACTTCAGCTATCAGCCGCTCAGGGTCAAAATCATTTTTCCTACGAAACACTGATCGCTTAGTGTACGTAGTTTCTTTTTTACAAGATATTTGAAAAATAACCATCCTGTGCACCGGTGAAATCCTGCAGATTTCATCAACATTTACTTCTTGAACAAGATTATGATCTCAGTCACAGAAGACCAAGTCAATTACATGTCCATCAGCAGATGTTGCTTTTTCTACTTTATTGACTAAATTAAAGGATTTCATCATATCTTGAAACTCCCTCACTATATAGTTTTCTTGTTCATCCATTCTTATATTAAAATCTCCAAAAATAAAAATATTTCCTGAAATCGTCAATAAACGACCGGGCACTTAGGCTTGGAGGTCTATAGACCACTATAAACATAGATTTTCGACCACCAAGCTCACAGCTAACTTGCATATGTTCAAAGCTCTCCCATTTTTCTGACTTATCTACCCTAATTTTATTGCATGTTCTAGAAAGTAAAAGACTAACGCCACCACCTCTTCCTTCTTTCCTTGACATGTGCACAAATGTATGAGTGTCAGGGGTCATTTCTTTAATTTTCGCTGTGTCATATTCACTCAGCCATGTTTCAATCAAAGCAAGAATATCCAGATTCTCATCATTAATTAAAGTTCTGATTTCTATTGTCTTGTTTCCAACTGACTGGACATTTAATAAACCACATTTCAACATAGAGCTCACAGCATTAGTAGCCATGATCTGTAATATTTCTAAGCCTGTCAATCTCACTTTCCAACACAACACAGCAACTATTATTCGCCGAGTGGTCAGTATTCTGTTTCTTAAACCTCACACAGTTTATGCATTTCTTCTCTGTAGATGTGCAATCCTTGGACTTGTGGTTGCCTGCACATTTAAAGCAAACAGAATGCTCACCATTTTTCTTGGCATTGCAGTTTGTCTCTGCATGACCATACCTTTGACAATGGTAACAGATAAGTGCATGATACCTGTCGCGAACCTGGTAAACTCCCCACTCAAGCTTAATCCTGTCCTGATGCTGATGTAACAGCTGTCTTATCATTGGATCACATTTGATGATGTAATGAACTGTGCCCCCTGCTGCTGGTTTGCAAAAAATATTCTCAATCTTTGACTTGATATCAAGAACTGCTTGAAGGTAGTCATTTTCGCATTATATATATATATATATATATATATATATATATATATATATATATATATATATATATATATATATATATATATATATATATATATATATATATATATAGATAGATAGATAGATAGATAGATAGATAGATAGATAGATAGATAGATAGATAGATAGATAGATAGATAGATAGATAGATAGATAGATAGATAGATAGATAGATAGATAGATAGATGGATGGATATATATGGGGGGTTGGTGGGTACGGTACTCAAAACGAATATTTAAGTATAGGCGCTCATAGTTTACTATGCGTTAGTTTGCGGTTCACTCTATGGATGGCACTGTCATCCACTATTCTAGCGGTATCTGGCAGCTCTAGTGGCGACACATTTGTTAAGGAATATGGCAAGCTTTCCAGTCTTGTTTATATATATTCTTTGACAATATCTCCAAGGAGTGATATGGCGGTGTTTTATGGTGTTTTGGGATATTTTGGAGTGTTTAAGGATAGTTTAGGCGTGTTTTGGGGTGTGTGGGAATGTTTTGATGCGTTTTAGGATGTTTTAGGGTGTTTTGGGTCATTTTGTGGTGTTTTGGTATGTTTGGGTGTGCCGTGAGCCTTGAGGTATGAAACTATTGTGAAGTAAACTCAAGTGCCTCATTCAAATCAGCCTTGCATCTACATTAAGCTACATATCTTTCATATTACCTGTACTTTCAACATAGGTCACTTTTCTTAACCCTTTGCACTAACATCAGTACACACTGACTTTCTTGATGTCTGAAAAAGGTACGTAACTTTTTTTTTATTATGCAGAAGGGACAAGTGGCCAGGAGCAACAAAATATGGAAATAAAAAGAAGCCTACTGAGTTGCCAATTCCCTTAAAAAACACGAGATAACCAAACATCCAGGGATAAGTGTCTTGAGACCTCCCTCTTAGAAGAAGTCAAGTCGTAGGAAGAGAAACAGACAGGGGAGTTCCAGAGTTTACCAGAGAAAGGTGTGAATGATTAAGAGTACTGGTTAACTCTCGCATTAGAGAGTTGAACAGAATAGGGACGAGAGGAAGATGAAAGCCCTGTGCAGCGTCACGATTTTCCGTTGCTTGTTCTGTTTCTTCATTAGGCTACGGAATAAGTTGACCAGCGTAACTTCAGAGTAGTAGTAGTAGTAGTAGTAGTAGTAGTAGTAGTTGTTGTTGTTGTTGTTGTTGTAGTAGGAGTAATAGTAGTAGAAGTAGTAGTATCTCACCCAATACAATACAATACACACTGGTTTCCCGTTTGTTTGACGTATTTCTTCATTAGGCTACTGAATAAGTTGATCGGCGTAGCTTCAGATCTAGCTGTAGTAGTAGTAGTAGTAGTAGTAGTAGTAGTAGTAGTAGTGGTAGTAGTAGTAGTAGTGGTATCTCATCCAATACAACACAAATCCAATACAATGCAATACACTCTAATTTCCCGTTCCCGTAGCTTGAGATCTGTGGTTGGTTCCCTTATATAGCTGTAGTAGTAGTAGTAGTAGTAGTATCTCATCTCATCCAATACAATACACACTGATTTCCCGTTCCCGCAGCTTCAGATCTGTGGTGCCCTTATAAAGCTCCAGTTGTAGTATCTCATGCAACAACCTATTATCGTGTGCTGAAAAAGGGTATAGGCTATCAGGTGAGTCAAGGTAAGGAGAGGTGAGGTAAGGCTATTCCAGTGGTGGATGTTGGGGGTTATTATGGAAGATATTACATACATACACCAATTTTGTGGTATTTTACATGTGTATGTATGCTCAAGGTGGCCACTTCAGTAGAAAGCCTCGTCATGCTCTACTCTCACCATGACTATTTTCAAAGGGCAGAGATACTATTAGCCGTGTTCTCAAGGCCGCTTCTCCCGGATTTTATCTTGCCATCAAATAAAACATTGCATTCTGAAATTCTGGAGTGAAATATTAATCATTCATTGGAGCATGTAAGAGTAGCATATCTTAGCCTATCCGGTCATGTCTACCCTTGCCTACTCTATCCTAGCTTCCCTTCCCTTCTCTTCCTGACTAACGTAACCTGACCTAACAAAATGAAGCTAAAATATTAAAATATTCCCTTAGCCATACACTTAAGATAGAACTTTGTGTGTGTGTGTGTGTGTGTGTGTGTGTGAGAGAGAGAGAGAGAGAGAGAGAGACTCTCTCTCTCTCTCTCTCTCTCTCTCTCTCTCTCTCTCTCTCTCTCTCTCTCTCTCTCTCTGGGTGGGTGTCGTGCCTGTATAGGTAGTTGATGTGTAGGTGAGGTAATGCCGGTGTAGCAGTTACAAGTGAAGTCCCGGGTAGAAGTGAAGTCTTTTTTCAAACATCGTTCGTACTGCACCACTCAGTCGGTCTGAGAGCCCGTGACGTGCGGAGGGTGATGTTATTAGTCTAATACAGAGCAGAATGGCTGTGAATACATATGCGGGCTGCCGACCATGATGATATTAATCAAAAGAGTAAGGAGAGGAAACTTAAGGAGATGCGAATATAAGCAATAATAATAATAATATATATATATATATATATATATATATATATATATATATATATATATATATATATATATATATATATATAGAGAGAGAGAGAGAGAGAGAGAGAGAGAGAGAGAGAGAGAGAGAGAGAGAGAGAGAGAGAGAGAGAGAGAGAGAGAGAGAGAGAGATCTGAAGTAATAACTGAGTCCAACAGTTAAAGGATTTGACTCGTTGCCTTCACTTATGATATATGACATTCTCTCTCTCTCTCTCTCTCTCTCTCTCTCTCTCTCTCTCTCTCTCTCTCTCTCTCTCTAACCTACGGTGCGCGTTGTTTTCCTGAAGTATATAAAAAAATGTGGTATACCAACGTAGACTTGTCATTTATTTAGAGTGAAATAATGTGTAAATAAAGCCTTGGTTATGATAACGTGAAGGTTGATAACGAACGAGAATGTTGGCAAACAAGTGGCTTAATGGATGCACCAGTGGGAGTGCCATATACCATACCTCTCATTGGTTGATGCAAATTTGAAATGAATTGAATTCCAAGAGAGAGAGAGAGAGAGAGAGAGAGAGAGAGAGAGAGAGAGAGGGAGAGATTGGGGGGAGGGTTTGTTGAGGAAGGGGATAACGAGTTTATAGAGAGGAGGGTATACACAGGGGGAGAGGGGTGGGTGGGGCCAGGGGGTGAGGTAGTAGTGACTGTCCGAATGCCTTCTCCGGATATCGGAAATTTCTCTCAATTGTGAAGAGTATGCAGCTTACTCATACACTTGTGGTAATGCACTGTGCAGTGAAAAATTAGCGCTTGGTGTGAAATATACTGTGGCAAAGTCTAATAGTGATTCAACACTTCGTTACCGAGACAATCGAGAAAATCGAGGTCACACAGCTGTTGAAAAGCATAGTAACTAGTTAGCTATCAAGTAATAATATAATATAATATAATGATATTATAATCGAAGTAATGCAGCTGAAATTATGAATATTCCAAAGTTTCCATTGGTTTTGCCCAAGTCAGAGACCTTTTCATCCTCTGGCCGAGGTCCCCGTGTTATTCACCCTCGGGGGCCTTGGCTCATCCTAACATGTTGCTATTAATATCGAGAGAGAGAGAGAGAGAGAGAGAGAGAGAGAGAGAGAGAGAGAGAGAGAGAGAGAGAGAGAATGTCATCTATATTTTACCATTTATAAACGTTATGAATAGGATATCATAAGTGAAGGCAACGAGTCAAATCCTTTAACTGTTGGACTCAGTTATTACTTCAGATTTCTCACTCTCTCTCTCTCTCTCTCTCTCTCTCTCTCTCTCTCTCTCTCTCTCTCTCTATATATATATATATATATATATATATATATATATATATATATATATATATATATATATATATATATATATATATATATATATATATATATATATATATATATTATTATTATATATTATTATTATTATATATTGCTTATATTCGCATCTCCTTAGTTTCCTCTCCCTACTCTTTTCATTAATATCATCATGGTCGGCAGCCCGCATATGTATTCACAGCCATTCTACTCTGTATTAGACTAATAACATCACCCTCCGCACGTCACGGGCTCTCAGACCGACTGAGTGGTGCAGTACGAACGATGTTTGAAAAAGACTTCACTTCTACCCGGGACTTCACTTGTA
The DNA here is from genome assembly GCF_017591435.1 of Portunus trituberculatus. Classification (NCBI taxonomy): domain Eukaryota; kingdom Metazoa; phylum Arthropoda; class Malacostraca; order Decapoda; family Portunidae; genus Portunus; species Portunus trituberculatus. The sequence continues at coordinate 18,540 of NC_059270.1, forward strand.
ACTGCTACACCGGCTCCCCCGCTGAACGTTGAACGTTGAACGTTGAAGGGGGGGATAGAAAAGATGGGTGAAACTATGAAGAGTAAAAGTTGGTGGGAAGGGAAGTGTTGAGGGCAATAGTGGGAAAGGAAATAAAGTGGGAGTGTAAAGATGACGGGCAAACCGTCATGCTAAGTAATTTTTGAATTTTTGCTCACCCTTGCGGCTTACTTTAGTCAATATTTCATAAACAATAATTAATAATCTGTGGCTCTTTATCAAACTGATAAGGGTCTTTGATAATGAGTGTAGTTCCTGTGTTGTTTTTGTGTATGGGTATTTCTCTTGGTGTGCAAACCTTAATGCTCTGTTTTGTATTCGTTGTAGTGAAAGCATTTGTTGTTTTGAGAGTGCGTTAAGTGTGTATGTTGGATATGTAAGGATAGGCAGGACACATGCTTTGACTAAATGCAATTTTATGTTAGTGTTTAGCGTTTCAAAGCGTTTTATTGCTTTGAGTGCATGGGAAGCTTTTTTGATTATATGTGTGACATGTTTGCTGTATCCACGTGGACAGAGTTTTAATCCTAATACATTTGCTTCATTTGAGTAGGGTATTAAGTTTGCTCTGATGTAAACCGGGGTTGTCTTTAATAACGCTATGGGGAGGATAGTGAACTTTGATGTGTTGGTTTTTATTTTCCATTTGTTCTCAAAGTCATTTATGTTTTAATTTCCTTCTCTATCTTTTGTTAGCATATTTCTTGATTTTCCTGCCTGGGTTATAATTTGTGTGATGTCGTCTGCGTATTGTATGTTTATCCCATCTGTAATTGGTGGGGGTATGTCGTATGTATATATTGTGTAAAGTGTGGGTGATAGGCTGCTCCCCTGTGGTACACCACTGAGGAGGGTTTACAGTCAATTGGTCCCCAAGCGATTGGTACTCAAGTCATCTGGTCCACAAGTCAATTGTGACCCTAGACAGTTGATCACCAAGACAGTTGAGACCCAAGACAGTTGACACCCAAGACAACTGGTCCCCAAACCAGTTGAGACTCAAGACAATTGGTCCCCAAACTTACTGAGTACCAATGTTCATTCTCACTCAGTGAGTCAGTGTACTTACGTGTTACGTGTACTTACATACCCAAAGTGTATGTGTGTGTGTGAGAGAGAGAGAGAGAGAGAGAGAGAGAGAGAGAGAGAGAGAGAGAGAGAGAGAGAGAGAGAGAGAGAGAGAGAGAGAGAGAGAGAGAGAGAGAGAGAGAGAGAGAGAGAGAGAGAGAGAGAGACAGAGAGAGAGAGAGAGAGAGAGAGAGAGAGAGAGAGAGAGAGAGAGAGAGAGAGAGAGAGAGAGAGAGAGATCCAGGACAACTGGTCCCCAAACCAATTGAGACTCAAGACAATGGCACCAATCGCTATCTGTGTAGTTTTCATTGTTCGCCAGCTGGTTTAATTCACAAGTTGGTCCTGCCTATC
>NC_059270.1:25000-40000 GCF_017591435.1 Portunus trituberculatus
ATGACCAGACCTCCCTTCTCTCCCTGTGGAATCCAAGCCTGTGGGCGGCGCCAGATATCGTTTATCATATATTTACAATAACGTTCATGGTCTTCTTAGAATAGTTTGGCCGGACGGCTGGCTGAGATGCGAAATGGCAGTATCTGCGGTATGTAGAAAAGTAAAGGATGACCTGCAACCGATCATGAATACACGAGATTCCAATCTGTCTTAAGGACAATTTGTTTAAGGACAAGAGAGTTTACAAGAGAGAGAGAGAGAGAGAGAGAGAGAGAGAGAGAGAGAGAGAGAGAGAGAGAGAGAGAGAGAGAGAGAGACGGGTGTCTGGTGATGTGAATTCATGTTGTGTCAGGGTGAAAATTCCACAGCCCCAAAGCCTTGTTCAAGTGTCACCTGGTTCAGACGTAGAAGTGAAGTTTAGGGTAAATTTTGCACTTATTACTCCCCAATCTCTCTCTCTCTCTCTCTCTCTCTCTCTCTCTCTCTCTCTCTCTCTCTCTCTCTCTCTCTCTCTCTCTCTCTCCTGTCATATTTTACCGTCTTCTCTTCCCTTTTTTTTTTTTTTTTTGTTCTTTATATAGGTAGAGAAATAATCAATTATTCGTTTACTTTGCCTTCTATTTTTCAAGTTTATACAAGTTAAGTCGACCATCACAATATGAGACATATTTAATATTATAGCGCAACACACACACACACACACACACACACACACACACACACACACACACACACACACACACACACACACACACACACACACACACACACACACACACACACACACACACACCATTTGTCATCGTGTGTGTGTCCTATAAGTGGCCAAAGTGTGTGTGTGTGTGTGTGTGTGTGTGTGTGTGTGTGTGTGTGTGTGTGTGTGTGTGTGAGAGAGAGAGAGAGAGAGAGAGAGAGAGAGAGTCATATTTTCCTTTCTGTTTTATTTGTTTTTCTTCTTCGTTGTATCTTTTTTCTCCATTCACGTAGCAATTATAGAATTCCTGTATGTTTTCACTTCTTCCTTTTCCTCCTTCTCCATTTAATTCCTTTTCAGTATTGAAGTGTTACTATTGAAAGTAATGAAATTATATGATATAGTAGAATTTACATGTGAAAAAAATCGTTGGTTGTGTTGGCGGTGATGGTGGTGGACCCAGTGACAGGGGATTAACAAAATATTTCACACCTTGAAGCCTTCTGCCCCAAATAGGCGAGGCTGTCATCTCATGGGACTACACCTTATCTCTCTCTCTCTCTCTCTCTCTCTCTCTCTCTCTCTCTCTCTCTCTCTCTCTCTCTCTCTCTCTCTCTCTCTCTAATAATAATAATAATAATAATAATAATAATAATAATAATAATAATAATAATAATAAAATAGAATAATAATAATAAAAATAAATAATAATAATAATAATGATAATAATATATAATAAAAAAAATAATAATAGTAATAATAATCAAATAGAATAATAATTAATAATAATAATAATAATAATAATAATAATAATAATAATAATAATAATAATAATAATAATAATAATAATAATAATAATAATAATAATAATAATAATAATAATAATAATAATAATAATAATAATAATAATAATTATCTCTCTCTCTCTCTCTCTCTCTCTCTCTCTCTCTCTCTCTCTCTCTCTCTCTCTCTCTCTCTCTCTTACGTAAAAAACACTAGAGAAAAATTAGAGAGAGAGAGAGAGAGAAAGAGAGAGCCGAAGATCGGTCTATGAGCTCTGAGCTCGCTCCGTAATGGGGAAGACTGGCTGGGTGACCAGCAGACGACCGAGGTGAATTACACACACACACACACACACACACACACACACACACACACACACACACACACACGTCTTTGGATATGTAAGTACACTGACTCACTGAGCGAAAATTAACAAAGGTACTCAGTCAGTTTGGGGACCAATTGTCTGTCAACTGGTTTGGGGACCAGTTGTCCTGGATCTCTCTCTCTCTCTCTCTCTCTCTCTCTCTCTCTCTCTCTCTCTCTCTCTCTCTCTCTCTCTCTCTCTCTCTCTCTCTCTCTCTCTCTCTCATACACTTTGGGTATGTAAGTACACGTAAGTACACTGACTCACTGAGTGAGAATGAACAATGGTATTCAGTAAGTTTGGGGACCAATTGTCTTGAGTCTCAACCTGTTAGGGGACCAGTTGTCTTGGGTGTCAACTGTCTTGGGTCTCAACTGACTTGGTGATCAACTGTCCAAGGTCACAATTGACTTGTGGACCAGATGACCTGAGTACCAATCGCTTGGGGAGCAATTGACCTTCACCCTTGTTATTTGTTTTAAGTTTTGCATCTTCTTTGAATTCTTCCCAGTTTGTTTTGTTTGTTATGTATATAGGTGGTGTGTTTATTCTGATGGGAGATGAGGTTATTTTTATGATCATGGGTATGTGGTCTGATTCTGTTGTTGGTCCGGGTTGAGAAAGTATGTTGTGATATGTTTTGTTGTTAGTTAGTATTATATCTGGTGTGGATAAGGCGTTGTGAGATATGTAGGTTGGGAAATCTGGTCCTATGCGTGTTAATTTGTCATTATCAATAAGCATCATTAAGGCTTTACCTACGTTATTATTTGTTTTGTTGTCTAATCTGGGATGATGTGCATTTAAGTCACCTATGATGTAGGTTGGTATTGACTGGGATGCTATTGCGTGGAAGTCTGGGATTGGTAGATAAGGTCTACGAGGTGGGAGGTATGTTGTTGCGATGTTTATCGGACCTGTACTTGTTTCTATTGTAATTTGCAATATGTCAGTGTCATAATCGTCTTTTATTTTGTGTTTCAGGTTATGTTTAACAAGAATAGCTGAACCATCATGCAGTTCATCGCTAGAGTTAGTGAGGTAAGTAGTGTAGTTGAATTTTTTTATATTTTCGTGTTTTTGATCCCGTGACTATTAAGGAGTACTACATCTGGGTTTATATCCTTGTATACGTTACTGTGGCTTTCTTTGCTGCTGTGGAACTGTTCAGGGTTATTTTGATTATTTTTGTTTTAGGGATCTTAAATATGTTTTCAATCCCTTCATTGAGAAAGTCATTTTCGTTGAGTAATTCTGCCTCTATTTCCTTTTCAGTATTATTGTATATGTGCTCGTCAGTGTTACGAAGCACTATGGTTCGTTTGGCTCGTATTTCCGGGGTAGAAGAGGTTGGAAGTTATCAGCTTTGAGTAGTTCTCAGGTAGTGGAAGAAAAGATTTTATCAGCATCATCGTCCGTCCTGGTGAGTACTAAGAAAGCGTCTGGTGTTGTGATAATCCGAGTAGCGTAAATGAGTTGGTCAGATAGTGTTCTTACGAGTTTTTGTTTGTTAGTCCCCGAAGGGGAAGGAGTCTTTATTTTGACTCTAGGCATACTGCATTAACGGTTATGGCAGCAACACGGTAAAAAGAATATAAATCCTACAAGGGGGCCTAAGCCCGACACACGACGCAGCTAAGATAGAAAAACAGAAGGAGCCTACCTATGCGAGGCAGTTTGAACACCCGGTTTCTAAAAACCGTCGCAATGTCCCTGGCCCGCGCCTAACCCTAACCGAGTTTTGGCCCACCTAAGGCCGAAAAGGAAATAAAGTAGAAGGCAAAAAGGCACTGCACAAGGGCGAGCGTAAACAGGGCTCAGGAGCAAACGGCGAACCAAGGAAGGAAACGAGGGAGGAGAGGTCCCTAGCAGTAGAACCCAGAGGGAGGGCTGGCACACTATCAAAGTATCCCTAGGCCGCGCTAACCAACCTAGAGACATCTGGCTGGCTAGGTGCTCGGAAAGCGGAAGGCTTTTTTTTTTTTTTTTTTAAGATTGTCATCTCTCGGGAGAGATGACGCGGGCCCTTGTCTTCCGACGGCCCACAGCTGTAAAACTTTGTGATGAGAAGAGGTCTGATTGTGATTCTCCTCTACTCAGCGGAGTCTCATTTACACAAACAGATTGCGTATGAGATACACCGCTGAGCAGTCTGGAGCATCACAATCAGATGGCTAGAGTTGTGAGAAGATGGAGATGATGATGAGGGTGATGATAGTGTCGTGCAGTGTTAGCGCGGTGGTGGGAAGCGAGTCACAAGGTGTATGAGAGTGTCTGTTGGTGTGTTGTTGATGGTGATGGGGGCAGTGACTGTTGTCCTGGAGAGGAAGTGTTCGGTGACGGGGCATTCTTGGATGTAGTGTATAAGTGGCATGTTTGTGTCAGTGTTACAGTGTTGGCATGTGTATGGCAGCAGGTTTGTTAGCTCGGCAAAGCACTTATAGCCAAGGCGCAGCCTGTGTAACCGGGTTTTAATCGCCCTGGGGAGAGAGTTTTCAGGTCGAGGTGTGTTTTCAGTGGATAGAGAGTACCAGGTTGCACTTGGTGACCCTCTTGTTGTGTCATTTTGGAGCTGTACGTTGTTCAGTCTCTTAGCCTTTTGATTTAAACTGTTTTTGATGGCTGCTTTGCTCCTGGGGATGTTAACAGTTACTTGCGGGAGAAATAGGCCAGTCCTCGCTAAAGCGTCTGCTTCGTCATCTTCTTTGATCCCGCTGTGGCTGGGTATCCAGTTGAGGTGTATCTGTCTGCCCTGTCTTGTAATGTTAGTGGCTGTGGCGTGTATTTTCGTGAACAAAAAGATGTTGTCTTTGGGTGTAGATTGTTTTATGAAGTGTAAAGAGCATAGGGAGTCTGTGTGAATGATGATGTCTTCTGTTTTATTGGTGGCATGGGTGAGTGCTTGCAGTATGGCTACAAGTTCGGTTTGTAGTGTGGAGGAACCGTTAGGAAGCCGGAAGAAGGCACCTTCGCTTGCGTGTATGAAGGCAGCAGCAGCTTTATGTGAGATTGGATCGACAGATCCATCAGTGAAATAAATCTCTTCGCCTCTCCCTGTTGTGTGGTGTGGTGAGGGCTCGCCTCGCTTCTTGAGCTAGCTGTGTATCTGTCAATTGTTCTTTTGCCCTCATAAGCTTGCAGACTGTGATCTTTAGAGCATGCCCCTCCCAGGGTGGACTAGCAATGTAATCACGGTGTGCTTTGTCAGCGCAGCGATCTAGGAATGCGTCTTGGGCCTGTAGGGAGCGGATGCAGGAGGAGGAACGTCTACTCCACCTTTTGCTGTGGAAAAGTTCTGGGTCCTGCCGCAGATGCTGTTGTAATGTCCGTAGCAATGATGCGTTGGTGGAAGTGGTTGCGTGTTTATGGAGGAGAGTGACGTACAGGCTGTGTAGCCTGTTGCGTATCGTTGGTATTTTAGCTTCAACTTGTAGTGTGGATAGTTTAGTCCACCTTGGAGCTCCAAGGATGGTTCTTAGGCCCTCGTTTTGAATTATTTGAAGAGGTGTCAGAAGAGATTCTTTCGCTGTGGCAAGGACGGGTGCAGCATAGTCTATGACAGATCTAATGGTTTGCAGATAAAAGAGCTTGAGGACGTTTGAGTTTGCCCCGGTTTCGTGACTTGTCAGGGACCGCATAGAGCGAAGGCGGTTCATGAGTCGCTCCTTCAGATAGGCGGTGTGTACATTGAATTTGAGGTTTTTGTCGATCCAGATACCTAGGTACTGGTGGCTCTGGACCCATTGGAGAGGGGTTCCGTGAAGGTAGAGAGGTGGTGTAGGCAGCGTGCTGCCAAAAAACATAGCTTTAGTTTTTTGTAGATTGACCTTGAGACCGAGGGAGCTGCAGCTGTCACTGAGTGAGTCCAAGGCTGTTTGTGCTTTGGCGTGAAGCCTTCGTCCTGTGTTTATGATTGCTATGTCGTCTGCATAGCACAGAACTTGAGTCCCTTCAGGCAGTTGTAACGTGACTAAGTTTTCGGCCAGGATGTTGAAAAGGAAGAGACTTAATATGCTGCCCTGAGGAGTGCCGTTGGTGAAGTGCTTAGTCTGGCTGTAATGATGTTGTACCCTGACTTTGGCTGTTCTGTCTGTGAGGAAGTCTTGTATCCACCGTAGTAGCTTTCCTTTTACACCTTTCCTCACAAGGGAGTCGAGGATAGCTAGCTCGAAGAAAGCTTTCTCGAGGTCGAGGAAGATGATAATGGCTTGTTTGTCAGTTATACTGGCCATCATTTGTATTAGACAGTCCCGGGTCCCTCGCCCTTGCGTGTAGGCATAGATGTTATGATGGAATGGGCCAGTCACCCATCTTAGCCTCTCGAGAACCATTTTCTCTGATGTCTTGCCAAGGCAGCTCAGAAGTGAGATAGGTCGTGTTTTCCCTGGCTCTTTTGGCTTTGGTACAGGCTGAATTGTGGCATGTTTCCAATTTGTGGGGAGGGTGCCTTCTGTATAAGAAAGGTTAATGACTCTTAGAAGATGTTCGTGAGCCAGTTTGCCAGCATTTGATATCATCGTGTAGGAGATCTTGTCAGCACCCGTGGCTGTATCTTTCCTCGGCTTGAGTGCGGTCTTGAGCTCATCTGCCGTGAAGGGGACGTCAGACTGTGACGGGGTGTTGCAGGCTCGGTGTATGTTGATTAATCGGCCAGGGAGCAGCGTTTGAAGTTTCTCGCGCGTGTTTTCTGAAAGTTGCTGTTTTGGTAATTTTGTATGAGTTTGTCTGCCTCTTCTATGGGGTGTTGGTATTTGGGAGTGGAGCGTTGGGCTTTTCCTTGTGAGATTTTAATCTTCCTCCACAGATCACTGAGGGACGTGTGGGCATTCATAGATGAACACCACTCCATCCATTTTTCAGTTTTGATTTTCTTAGTGCCTTCTTTTGCTGTTCGTAGTGCTGCCCTGAGGAGGTCCTTTGTAGCCTCTGTGTTGTGTCTTCTGTGTAATTTTCTCGCTTGATTGATTCGATGGTTGTATTCTCGTACTCTAAAGTCATAGAACCACCAGTCTTTGTGTTTTCTATCAGTGTGTTTGCAGAGTAGAATCGCCTGATTGGCAGCTGTTTGGAAGGCCAGAGCAAGCTGTTCCTCAGCTTCCTGAATGGTTTGTGGTATTTCTTTATTCTCGTAAAAGGTTGTGAAGGCTTTTTGAAATTTGTCCCAGTCCGCCTTGGTGATATTCCAGCGTGGTGGTGATGGCTGCATGGGAGTGAGCGGGCATGGGATGGTCGTGATCGTGGCGAAGTGGTCACTAGCTAGGTGGTCATGAATGCTCCAGGAAGATCCCGTGTGAAGATGGTGTGACACCCATGTGAGGTCCAGGACTCCTCCATCAATGTGTGTTGGTTCATAGGTGTTCATGAGGCAAGCTTCAGGAACATTCTGCATGACTGCTGCTAGATGGTGTCCACGTCTGTTATTCCTGCTCATCGACCCTAATATTTCGTGGTGAGCGTTTAAATCCCCTCCGATGATTGTTGGCGTGGTGGTGCAGAGGGCCAGTAGCTCGCTGACGTCAAGCCCTGGGTTGTGTGGTGCGCTATAGAGGTTATATACGGTGATTTCTCTGCCCTTTAGCTTCACTGTTACTCCTATTACCTCCACTCCTTCCCCACAGTGAATCGGATGTTCAATAAGTTTACTCTCAATGGATGTTTTTACAAGGATGCTGCATCCCCGGGACTGCCCTTCTGCAAAGTGTGAGTGGTAAGCTGTGTAGCCAGCGAATCTTATTGTGGCGTTTCCTGGTGGCAAGGTTTCCTGGAGGATGATATCTCTGCTGTTTTCCCTTGCGTCTGCCATGAGGAGATGGTGTTTTCCCCTAACGCCGTTGACGTTCCATTGCAGGATTTGGAACGAACCTGTCCTTCTGTGATGCCGAGTGCTGTCTTCTCCCTCTCTATCTGAGCGCACGCTGGTGTTGCGCCTTTGTTGTTCTCGGTTGGTGGTGGGTTCGAGGGCCTGTGGGTGGGGCGTGGTTGCGTCTGGGTGTGTGGTGGAATTGCCAGTTTGTTGACCACTTTGTCTGCCATCTTTGCCAGCTCCTCTTGTGGCACCTGCTTGCCAATCATGGTGACTATGGCCGTGGCAAAGGTTTGGAACATATCTTTCAGTTCGCTCTTGGAGATCGTTATTACGTCTTGTTTCTGTGGAGGCGGTGGGGTGGCTTGTCGAGCTTTGGATTGTTGCATTTGGACGCGTTGCTTGGGGCGACTGCCTGACCTTGGCTGAGCTGCAGCTTGTCCTAGGGCAGGGAATTCGGTCGCTGGTGGCATCAGTGCTTCCTCCTCCTCTTCTCGCTGAATCATTTTCTTGCCCCCCCAGGTGGAAGTGGCAGCAAGTGCTGGTCCGTTTTGAAAGGCTGGGCTGTTCGCCAGGGAAGGCCTGTGCTTCACCATCCAAGTTTTCTGTGCCTCCTTCTGGGTCGTGACGAGGCCTTGTCTGGTGCCGCAGTTTTTGTTCCACGCATGGTGGCTTTGCTGGCAGTTGGGGCACTTTGCTGTCGTCTGTTGACCGGCTTTGTGTTTGTTGATACACTCCTCCGTTTCGTGCTGGCCTGCGAATACCCCACATCTGCTGGGGAGAGTGCAGCTGGCGCGGTGGTGGCCGAAACGTTGGCACCTGAAACATCTTAAGGGTTCTCGGCTGAAAGGTCTCGTGTAAAAAGTCCCCCAGCTGCCCAGCTCCAGGAAGCCTGGTAGAGGTCCATCCACCGTGATGGCTACTTGCCTTGTCAGCTCTCCATTTTTCATGGTGCATCTTTTCGCAGTGAGAATCTGAGGGTGTTTCAGGATCGGTGAGAGAGGCATGAGGAGGGGGTAGCGTAGTAAGACGCCGTGTGACGTTCTCCCTTCTGCTGGGCGCAGCTCTATCTCCTTCCCATGAATTTCTTTCATGTCTCTCAGCTGAGTGTAAATTTCCATGGAGGCTGGGGTTACCATGACTTGCCCTGTGTGGAGGAATTTCAGTGATATTTTCTTGGTCCCCAGGTGTGCTTCCAGAGCCTCTGCAACATCTAAGGGGGAGGCGAAGCCGGCTGTCGGTGGTATGATGAGTTTGGGGATTCCCTGAGCTGCGGTGTTCCTGGGCTCGTCTTTTGGTTGAGCCTGATCTTCTTGGGCCTGCGAGGGTGTTGCTGTCTCGCCTCCCGCTTTGCTTTCTTCGAATTTAGTTTTGCGTGTTCGACGATACTCCCGTCCTTGCAGGCGGAAGCCGTCATCATCTTCATGAGTCATCATGTCTGAGGTGGAGGGTGAAGACTCGCGGTGGGTTTTTTTCGTAGGCGTGGCATTTGTTCGGTGGACTGATCTCATCCTCTTCAGAGTCATTGTTGTGGCCCCTCTTTGTCCTCTCGACACTCATGGAGCGGTCATCACGTGCAGCAGATCTTGACTTGTCAGCAGTGGGGTCTTGGCCTGATTCCATTCTGGGATAGCGTGGAACCGGGGTCTCGGTGATGGACTTCCTCCTGGTACACGAAGACGACTTCTCGCGTACCATGCTTTCTACTGGCGGAAGGCAGTAACGTCACTGTTATATTATTCTGACCGTGTGTTCTCATTGGCTGAAGCTCGACAAGTACTGGACCAATAGCGGCCTGCTCCCTCCCTCCCTCCCTTACTCCCTCACTCTTACTGGTGTCTCCTCTTCCTACTCTCCGCCCTCAGTCTTCATTCTGTGACCTCTTCTCTGATTGTCATGGCGAGGCGCGACGGAGAGAGAGAGAGAGAGAGAGGTGAAATGAAATGATTAAATATGTCAAAACTCTCTCTCTCTCTCTCTCTCTCTCTCTCTCTCTCTCTCTCTCTCTGTTTTTACTATGGTCATATTTACCCACTGATAACTTCCTGTAACCCAATTTGGTGTACCACTTATACTACCTATCGATCTATCTCATTCCTCTAAAACTACAACTGAAAAAAATCATGAGAATAATTACAAATAGTGGTTATTATGCACACACAGATCCCTTGTTTAAACAACTAAACTTATTAAAGCTTGGAGATGTTACTAAATTTTGTATTGCTAGTTTCTTATTCACCCACAGGATTTATGTTCAAAACCTTCTCCCAAGCCATGACCACAGAACCCGTAATCGTACCCTCCTACCACCTCCTGTTCATCGTCTCACAAAATTCAGGCATTCCATCACCTATTTGGCCCCTGCTGTGTGGAATTCCATCCCTCACCAAATTCAAGAAGAGCCATCCTTAACCTTAGTCAAGAAAAAGTTGAAAAAACACATATTAAACACTTACTCAAAATAAATCTGTATTAAACTAATTTACTATACGTATTTTACACAATGTATTAATGAAACTTGTTATATGGTTCTAACTAGATTCTCTGTCTTTATTATTTTACTTCATTATATTTGTTAGTGTATAATACCATTTTTTCATTACTTGTATTTGTAATTTTCTTAATATTAATTGCTTTTCTTGTTTAGTTATCAGCATTTTCAAAAGTGTCTCACATATTGCCTAAAAGCATTGTTTTAAAAAGGCTACTTGCCAATTATAAACATATCACTTCCCTGTATAAGGATATGTTATCATAGCAAGTATAATAAATGTTTCTCTCTCTCTCTCTCTCTCTCTCTCTCTCTCTCTCTCTCTCTCTCTCTCTCTCTCTCTTTCAATTGTTATGAAGGGAGCACATGAGCGATTTTGTGGTGAGAGAGAGAGAGAGAGAGAGAGAGAGAGAGAGAGAGAGAGAGAGAGATGAAATAATTAAATACGGCAAATATCTCTCTCTCTCTCTCTCTCTCTCTCTCTCTCTCTCTCTCTCTCTCTCTCTCTCTCTCTCTCTCTCTCTCACACACACACACACACACACACAAGAGAGAGAGAGAGAGAGAGAGAGAGAGAGAGAGAGAGAGAGAGAAACGCACACACACACACACACACACACACACACACGTGGTCCTCCTCCCTGAACCTGGAGAGGGTTCAGAGGAGGGCGTTCAGGGTCATCCTTGGGCCTGCCTACAGGTCCTACGAGGACGCCCTGACCTGCCTGAGTCTGCCGAGGCTGGCCACAAGACACCAGGAAGCCTTGGAAAAATTTGGGGAAGGACTGCTGCGTCATCCACGTCTCTGCCACCTGCTACCTCCAGACGTGCCTCCCCCTGCTCGCGCCACCCGACACCAGAATCGCGTGGCGCCCTTAAGAGCACCGCGCACTGATCGGTACCGACTTAGCGCGGTGCCCACTATTGTGCGAGCCTTAAACAAATAAGTAAATTAATAAGTGAATTCCAGGTTAAGTTAGATCCATAGTTAGGTTAAGCATTTCAGTTCATTGTTTTAATGTCCGCCCCCTGTACATTTTCAGTGTAATTTTTGTTACATTGCCAAATTAATAAACCGTATATTATTATTATTATTATTATTATTATTATTATTATTATTATTATTATTACACACACACACATTTAGTTTACATTTTTTAGTGTGACGCTCCGCTCAGACTGTGTGTGTGTGTGTGTGTGTGTGTGTGTGTGTGTGTGTGTGTGTGTGTGTGTGTGTGTGTGTGTGTGTGTGTGTGTGTGTGTGTGTGTGTGTGTGTGTGTGTGTGTGTGTGTGTGTGTGTGTGTGTGTGTGTGTGTGTGTGTGTGTGTGTGTGTGTGTGTGTGTGTGTGTGTCGTCACGTGCACTCTCATCCCCTGACAAGGGTTGCGAACGCCAAGGCAGGAATCACAGCACTTGTATACTGTAGATGGGGATGACAGAGGGCAGTAGGTGTAACAGTATTGGTCTAGTGCTGCAGTAGGTGTGTTTCATACAGGCACTGTCACGTGTAGGCCTTGCAGCTTCCCTGATTCCCTTGTGTTGTTATACCTTACGTGTATCTCTTAGTTATTGATCATTCCGTGGCCCTTCTGCCCTTGTTACTTGTCAGAGTATGCTGTCTGACAGGAGAAACTCTCTTTTGAAAGGCTCTAATTGAAATAAAGCGAGTTTTCCAGAGTGTTTTTAAGGTGCTAATGACAGATTAACAACATTTCTGCTTTACTGTCAGGAGAAAAACACTTTTGAAAGGTTGTAATTAAAGCGACGCGGGTTAAGGACGTTTCTAAGGTTCCCCTGACAGATTAACCCGCATAATGGCAGGAGAAACACTCTTTTGAAAGGATCTAATTGAAGTTACGGGGGTTTTCAATAGTGGTTTTAAGGTTCCAGTGACAGATTAACAACATTTTTGCATTACGGACAGGAGAAACCCTTTTTTGAAAGGCTTTAGCTGAAGTGACGCAGAATTTAAAGAGTGCTTTTGGTGACAGATTAACAACATTTCTCCATTACTGGCCTGAGAAGCTTTTGAAAGGCTATAGTTGAAGTAGCGTGTATTTTTAAGGATGTTTTTAAAGTTGTACTGACAGATTAACAACATTTATGTATCATGACAGGAGAAACACTGTTTTGATTGGATCCAGAGTTTTTCGGAACTAGGGATTGATGCCAATCATGCCATGCTTTGCGTCTATAAATAAAGGGACGTACCTGTACACCCTACATGTGTAGGGGTCGTGACGCATAGTGAGTTATGAACCTGATACTTGAGTAATATAAGGGATGGCTAACTGCTTTTCCTGAATAATGACAGTACTGAATAACTGCAGGGGGAAATTTTTTGCAGTTTGAAATTAGGCTGTACTTTTTAAAAAGAAAGGTATTGTTTGTTGGCGGACAAAGGTTTAGTTGCCATACACAACAGCAAGTTTTGAAAGAGTATTCCAGACCTGATGCATGTACGAGTACATGTATTGTCCAGGGGGAAGCGGCAGTTTTACCAGTGTAAAAGATTGCAATGCTTTGCATTCCAATCTTTTACATAATGATAATAATAATAATAATAATAATAATAATAATAATAATAATAATAATAAAACAAAACTCAAAAGCGCCACATAACCAAAATTAACGCCTTTTTTTTTTTCACTCTCCCCGGTGTCGTGTAGTGGAGTTTCCCCGATCCGGTTTCCAGCCTTGCTCTAGACGCATGAGCGGCGCAGGTGTGGCTGCGATACTATTAGGTGATCCGTTTCCGCGCCACCCCGCCAAACAGGTCTCCCTTCCTGACACTCATACACTCCCTCGTCCCCAGCAACTCACCACCTCTTGTTGTATCGTACTCTGAAAAGTCTCTGATACCTCGCTACGTCACACCAGACTCAAACCGTTAGCACAAACGGCGATAAACACGGGGCTACGTGCCATATCCACATTTATCATCGCAGTATTCGCATATACATTATATAACATTTCTTTCACTATTTTAGATGCCCATGTCACTAATACTTCGCCCATTCATCATCAAACATTATTCATGATGTACAAATACGTCAAAAATAACTCAAATATCCACATGTTGTGGCCTGTAATATCAAGATCAAGATCAAGATCAAGATCACTTGTGACGTCACGGCTCTTATGCCTTTTCGATTAAATGCCACTTTTTTGCCTAAAACAATGCTGGTCCGTATATTTCTCATAGTTTCCTTCAATTCTGAGGCCATTCCAAGGTATTCCATGTGGTACAACCTCGACAGAGTGACTGCATCATAGATAATTAGACGTCCCGCATCATTACCAGGAAATCTGTACTAAACTATTCTGTAGTGTTCCATCAAAGCTTTCGTCGTGTAGTGCCACCTTGCGGTGGGTTCCGGGAACATTGCGTCTAGTTGGAAAGACGCGGGGTTTTCAAGTTTTAAGGTGAATGACAGATTAACAAATTTCTCCATCACTGAAAGGAGATAAACACATTTGAAAGAATCTAATTGAAGTTATGTGGGGTTTTCAAGGGTGCTTTTAAGGTTCCAGTGACAGGTTAACATTATTTCTGCATTACTGACAGGAGAAACACTCTTTTGAAAGGCATTACTTGAAGTGACGCAGGATTTCAAGGATGAATTTAAGGCTCCAGTGACAGATACACAACACTTCGACACTACCAACAGGCGAAACAGTGCGTGAGAAGATTGTAGGAAAGAAAGTATCAAGAAAAGAACTAACAGTAAAAAGAAAAGTATCAGGAAAAAATGTAACAAAAATATTGAATGCTATAGTTTATCTTTATTTTTTTCTCACTCTTAATAGTGAAGATAAGTGTACGCCACTCTAATAGTGAAGATAAGTGTACGCCACTCTAATAGTGAAGATAAGTGTACGCCACTCTAATAGTGAAGATAAGTAGCCACTCTAATAGTAGTAGTAGTAGTAGTAGTAGTAGTAGTAGTAGTAGTAGTAGTAGTAGTAGTAGTAGTAGTAGTAGTAGTAGTAGTAGTAGTAGTAGTAGTAGTAGTAGTAGTAGTAGTAGTAGTAGTAGTAGTAACAGTAGTAGCAGTAGTAGTAGTAGTAGTAGTAGTAGTAGTAGTAGTAGTAGTAGTAGCAGTAGTAGTAGTAGCAGCAGCAGCAGCAGCAGCAGCAGCAGTAGCAGCAGCAGCAGTAGTAGCAGCAGCAGTAGCAGCAGCAGCAGCAGCAGCAGCAGCAGCAGCAGCAGCAGCAGTGGTGGTGGCAGCAGCAGCAGTAGCAGCAGCAGCAGCAGCAGCAGCAGCAGCAGCAGCAGCAGCAGCAGCAGCAGCAGCAGTGGTGCAGTGGCAGCAGTAGCAGCAGCAGCAGCAGCAGCAGCAGCAGCAGCAGCAGCAGCAGCAGCAGCAGCAGCAGTGCAGCAGCAGCAGCAGTAGCAGCAGCAGCAGCAGCAGCAGTAGCAGCAGCAGCAGCAGCAGCAGCAGCAGCAGCAGCAGCAGCAGCAGCAGTAGTAGTGGTGGTGGCAGTAGTAGTAGTAGCAGTAGTAACATAAGTAGTAATAGTAGTAGTGGTGGTGGTGGTGTTGGTGGTAGTAGTGGTTGTGGTGGTACTGTTATAGTAGTAGTAGTAGTAGTGTAGTATGTTAGGCGCACTGATTCAGTAGAGATGGATATATTTGTACTTGTGCATTGTGACGTATCCTGTACTTTGTGAGCACCATCCACACGCATTGCCTCTCGTCATACAGGCCTGATACCCGTCCTGCTGTACTTGCGACGCGTCTGTTTGAGTTGACATGTAGTGCATCATGTAATATACTCTGTAACCTTGATAGGTGCTACAACTATTAACATATATTTTGAAGCCAAATCAGTAGATACACCGCCACCCTAAAGTATGA
>NC_059270.1:45000-99402 GCF_017591435.1 Portunus trituberculatus
CTTATATTTTCTCAAGTGGAATCCAAGATCCTCGCCGTGATTACAGAGGAGGGAAAGATGTGTAAAGGGAGAGAGAGTGAGAGAAAGAGGGGACGCCACGAAAGAAGGGCTGGTGAAAGAAGTCTAAAGGAATGAGGAGAGAGGCAACCATCGGATATGTTATCTGATAGGTTCGCGGGAAGACTTGAGATTTCAAACACAAATAACTTTCTGAACAATAGGTACAAAGGGCTTGGTTCACACGAGATGCTGGGAAGAGAGAGAGAGAGAGAGAGAGAGAGAGAGAGTGTGTGTGTGTGTGTGTGTGTGTGTGTGTGTGTGTGTATTGTGTGTGTGTCGCCTTTACGCGGCACCAATGCCAGACAGTGTCTCAGCCGTCCCGCCGTCAGATGCCATAAAGAAGTGATTCTGGCGGACACTCAACATATTGAGGACGTTCACGAACATGTATTTTTTACCCCTTTTTTAATAATGGACGAGTTTCCCTTCCCTTTCATTCATATAAATATCACCATGATCACGAGCCACGCCTTGACACTTTCATAAGCGTGTCAAATGTGCCTGTCGAGTCTTGTTGACACGGCCTGGTTGCCTCCATAACGATTATCTCCTAGAGGCAGTAAAAGTGTTGAGGGGAGCCTGAAGTGTTTACCTTGCTTCAAATTAGTAGCCCTTGAGTGACGTCTGATAGAACACAGCACAACATGCCACGATAACCTTTGATACCCCGAACCCGTTCCGAACCCAACACCAGAGAAGCAGAAGAGATGACCGTTTGAAAGCATACAACAAGGCACACGACAAGCTCAATCTATTACAAATTACTACAAATGTTATCAAGCTGTTTTTTTTTTTTAAGTATCACGTTTCCTTCTTCTGAACTCGACCAAAGCCATATATGAGATAAGCAGACAAAATGGCCGCATGAACCTAGGCACAAAGTTGCTTAAACTATTACAAACTAGTTCATATATGATACGAAAACTTTTCATCTCTACGTTACCCTCAACAACATAAACGAGAAAATTGCATAAATGAAAATATTTATGCTTACGTTGGGTTTATTTATTTACCAAAGGCTCACCTTCATTATCCCCTGGCCAATGCAGCAAAGAATCGGTTCACGCTGCCAGTGCTCGTAATTCTCAACTTCTTTCACGGGCGACAGGAGCGCAGGCCACCTTCCAAAAGCTCATGATTAACTGTCCTCCTCCCCAAGAGAATATTCTGTTTTGGCAGCATACCTTGAACTATTTTGTATTGTCCTATTCCAACGATAAAAGCTTTATTTTTTTGTCTTCATTTTCATGGTAGATGCTCTTCTGTTCTGTTTTTATCAAGTTTTATGAGGGCCACTTATTTTTTCTCTCTCTTAACTGTCGCTGTCTCCTCAAAGTGAACCCTTTGATTCTCTGTTATTTCAGTTTGCTTCAACGTTGCATCACTCATTAGAAATCTTATAACGCAATGAACTCATTTCCTGAGTTTTGCATGGATTACGAATATCAAAACACTTCTTAGCAGAATACTGATGCCTTCACTGGGCTCTCTTTTGTCTTTGAACTGCCGTTGGACATACATTTAATTCTTCCATAAAAAAATTACATATCATGAAATCATTTACTATAATCTATCAAGTTAAGAAAACAAAGAAGCCATCACGATACCCATCTTGGTCTCCTTCATGGTCTTTGAATAAATTACGATTCCAAATGTGCATAATATCTAAAATAAAAAGAAAATGTAAACAATACGGCTCACATGAAGGTGCAAAAATACTTTATATACTAGAGTAGACGAGAAAAGGGGAAACTCAGAATTACGAGAGATGCTTACTAGGCCCCGAGGAACACAGCGACAGTAAAGTATCAAGGTACCATGGTGACTTTAATTTTCTTCAAGTTCCACTCCCCATGACAACTTTATTGGCACCACAACCCTTTCTCTCTCTCTCTCTCTCTCTCTCTCTCTCTCTCTCTCTCTCTCTCTCTCTCTCTCTCTCTCTCTCTCTCTCTCTCTCTCTCTCTCTCTCTGCATCCGTCCCTCCATCTTCTTTATCATCTGACGCTGTAAAGAAAAAGGAGAGAGCGAGAGAGCGATTCTACATACATTTACATAAAATCCTGGACTACACGGACCATTTGTTCCATTGGAGATAGTCTGCATGAGAGAGAGAGAGAGAGAGAGAGAGAGAGAGCAGCATTCACAGATATCGCATGGTGTCAGAACTATAGAGCCGCCTTCCTTAACCAAACGTTATTCCGCAGACTAAAGCAGCGGTCTGAGGCGAGGCTGACCGGATTACTGGGGTGGCAAGCAAACGCTACAATAAGACAGTACAGGAACTCGAGAATATCTTCTTTCCTGTTCATCCGGCAAATAAGAGACGAGAGTTCTCCCTTCGGCGCTGTGTATATGCGACACTTTTATGCCTGAAGAAAACCCAAGAATAAGCCCGCCGCAAGGATGAAAGCTGATACAATCTGCAGCTTGTTGGAAAATAATAGTGAAGGTTAAATAAGGGCGCTTCCACTTGTTAAAGCCATGATAAACATTTGATATTAATGCCATTTCCCCTTTTTCTGAGCAGTTGTGGTACTAGTAATGGTGGTGGTTATGGTGTCGGTGGCAGTGCTTGGCCAGAGCAAGTAACGCAGAGTAAATTCCAAACAAGCAAGCACACGTAGGTCTCGCCGCCGGGCAGTCCTCCTCCTCACAGCACCTAACCCCTGCTATCCTCCCGCCTCGACACCCCCTTGCTAAACTCCCCGCACGACACTCCACTGTGCCCACCGGCCTTTCTAGCGCAGGATAAGAAAGTGAATTTTCTCTTTTTTTCTTTCTTCTTGTTCTTTTTTATTATTTTCTAGATCGTGGATCTCTCTCTCTCTCTCTCTCTCTCTCTCTCTCTCTCTCTCAGTCTACACACCATGCAGTAGCTAAATGTTATCTACTTAATCTTCAGCCATGAATAAACAAATAAAAAGCAAGCTAATTATTGAGCACAATATGATTAAAACAATATTAAGTAAAAATCGTATAATGGCCAAATAAATAGAGATATTTAACTGTAAAGCAGTGTCATGTAGTGTCTCCACCATCTCATCTCCTCCCACACCGTCCCTCGAGGCGTGGTAAACAAGCCAAGGACGCGGCGTGCAGGGAGGCGCTGGAATGGCAGCAATGGAGAAAGGCGAGGAAGTGGTGTCAATGATGGGAGTGGGTAGATCTTATAGACGTTCTAGTGTTTTATTAATGAGATTTTCTTTTTACATTAGCAACTTATTAATGAAAGATCACATCAGTGTTTTATTAACACTCGCTTAATAGACATAAAGTTATTTTTTACAATGTGTAAGAACGGAATGGGAAAGTGATCACTTTCAGTAGATTAATATTTTCATGTTCATACAAAAAGTGTCTTTGAAACATGCACAACTTGTACTTCTGTAAAGGCAAGAGATATAAAGCTCGACGTCGTCGCTTCATGTGAAGCTTTTATTCACCTGCGACCTCTGACATAAATGTCCTTTGCTGCATTTTCCTTCCTTTTCGTATTTCAAGTTCACTGGGGCAGTCTGATTCTGAGGAGTGAGTTCGCCGCCTCGCCTCCAAAACCTCAACTAAAATGTTCTTTTCAGGGCATAAAATTTAAGATGAATTCTCCACGCCATGCCCTGCGGTCTCCGTCCGGTGAAGACAAGGAATATTTGAAGGTTAGCTTCTCCTTCATGATCCGTTTGAAGGTCTTTGAGGAACTTGGCGGTCGCGTTACACGGCAGTCAGCGTGCCTGAGAGGATCTGGACCGTTTACACTTTCAAGAAACTATATTTCATTTATTCATTTCCTTATTTTTTTCACTTTGCAAAAATAGATTTCTTGATTCACAACAGTTTAGGGAAAACATTATAAAGTTAAAGGTATCGTGTCACCTTATTTAATTTTTGGTGTCC
This sequence comes from Portunus trituberculatus, assembly GCF_017591435.1. Classification (NCBI taxonomy): domain Eukaryota; kingdom Metazoa; phylum Arthropoda; class Malacostraca; order Decapoda; family Portunidae; genus Portunus; species Portunus trituberculatus. The sequence goes on from NC_059270.1 coordinate 48,955, forward strand.
TTCATTTGGTATTAAATGATCACACAGTTTGGGTTCTCGCAAATTCATGTCAGTCATTTAGAAACACTATGCAGTCATTTCATTAACTTATTCCAAGGTCTTATGGTAGAAAGGAAGTATAACACCAATTTCATTCCTCCTCCAGCATGGCGTTACCTTGCTTATCCTGAGCCAGAAACACCCGTATTTAAATACTCTTCGTAAAAAATTGTAAAATTCAGTTCATACAGTTTGATGAAATTTTGATGAAATTTATAAAACTTATTTAGTAAAGGAAGTGTTTAACAAGGCAACGGTAGTGTGCCCCATCATGCATGCTGCACACAAAACCACAATGTAGCTTACAATTAGCTATAAACAGAGAATGAGACTTTTGATGTCGCTCCAGCTACGAAGAAAAATAGTATTGTATTGCAAGCATATCGTTAGTAAAAGAAAAAAATGTGTGTGTGTGTGTGTGTGTGTGTGTGTGTGTGGCGAACTGTCCAGTTAACAACCGTCGTAACAGTCCCGCCCTGCTTAATAGCTAAAAACTGAGAGAAGCGGAAGGCAGTAACGTCACTGTTATATTATTCTGACCGTGTGTTCTCATTGGCTGAAGCTCGACAAGTACTGGACCAATAGCGGCCTGCTCCTCCCTCCTCCCTCCCTCCCTTACTCCCTCACTCTTACTGGTGTCTCCTCTTCCTACTCTCCGCCCTCTTTTCTCTCCCCCCTCAGTCTTCATTCTGTGACCTCTTCTCTGATTGTCATGGCGAGGCGCGACGGAGACAGAGAGAGAGAGAGAGAGAGAGAGAGAGAGAGAGAGGTGAAATGAAATGATTAAATATGTCAAAACTTTCTCTCTCTCTCTCTCTCTCTCTCTCTCTCTCTCTCTCTCTCTCTCTCTCTCTCTCTGTTTTTACTATGGTCATATTTACCCACTGATAACTTCCTGTAACCCAATTTGGTGTACCACTTATACTACCTATCGATCTATCTCATTCCTCTAAAACAGTCTCTCTCTCTCTCTCTCTTCAATTGTTATGAAGGGAGCACATGAGCGATTTTTGTGGTGATTTAAGAGAGAGAGAGAGAGAGAGAGAGAGAGAGAGAGAGAGAGAGAGAGAGATGAAATAATTAAATACGGCAAATATCTCTCTCTCTCTCTCTCTCTCTCTCTCTCTCTCTCTCTCTCTCTCTCTCACACACACTCTCACACACACACACACATAAATTAAAGAAAAATACTTTGTACTTTAGCAACTGAGAGAGAGAGAGAGAGAGAGAGAGAAGAAGACACACACACACACACACACACACACACACGTGGTCCTCCTCCCTGAACCTGGAGAGGGTTCAGAGGAGGGCGTTCAGGGTCATCCTTGGGCCTGCCTACAGGTCCGAGGACGCCCTGACCTGCCTGAGTCTGCCGAGGCTGGCCACAAGACACCAGGAAGCCTTGGAAAAATTTGGGGAAGGACTGCTGCGTCATCCACGTCTCTGCCACCTGCTACCTCCAGACGTGCCTCCCCCTGCTCGCGCCACCCGACACCAGAATCGCGTGGCGCCCTTAAGAGCACCGCGCACTGATCGGTACCGACTTAGCGCGGTGCCCACTATTGTCCTTAAACAAATAAGTAAATTAATAAGTGAATTCTAGGTTAAGTTAGATCCATAGTTAGGTTAAGCATTTCAGTTCATTGTTTTAATGTCCGCCCCCTGTACATTTTCAGTGTAATTTTTGTTACATTGCCAAATTAATAAACCGTATATTATTATTATTATTATTATTATTATTATTATTATTATTATTATTATTACACACACACACACATTTAGTTTACATTTTTTTAGTGTGACGCTCCGCTCAGACTGTGTGTGTGTGTGTGTGTGTGTGTGTGTGTGTGTGTGTGTGTGTGTGTGTGTGTGTGTGTGTGTGTGTGTGTGTGTGTGTCGTCACTCTCATCCCCTGACAAGGGTTGCGAACGCCAAGGCAGGAATCACAGCACTTGTATACTGTAGATGGGGATGACAGAGGGTAACAGTATTGGTCTAGTGCTGCAGTAGGTGTGTTTCATACAGGCACTGTCACGTGTAGGCCTTGCAGCTTCCCTGATTCCCTTGTGTTGTTATACCTTACGTGTATCTCTTAGTTATTGATCATTCCGTGGCCCTTCTGCCCTTGTTACTTGTCAGAGTATGCTGTCTGACAGGAGAAACTCTCTTTTGAAAGGCTCTAATTGAAATAAAGCGAGTTTTCCAGAGTGTTTTTAAGGTGCTAATGACAGATTAACAACATTTCTGCTTTACTGTCAGGAGAAAAACACTTTTGAAAGGTTGTAATTAAAGCGACGCGGGTTAAGGACGTTTCTAAGGTTCCCCTGACAGATTAACCCGCATAATGGCAGGAGAAACACTCTTTTGAAAGGATCTATTTGAAGTTATGGGGGGTTTTCAATAGTGGTTTTAAGGTTCCAGTGACAGATTAACAACATTTTTGCATTACGGACAGGAGAAACCCTTATGCTGAGAGGCTTCATGTCGGCCAGTGGTGCGTAGTTGTCGTCCGCCAGACTTGTCTGCGACGAGTATTTGGACTCGTGTATAGCTGGTGTCACCCGTAGGTGGTGTCTGGGCTTGTGTGTACATCACCGGATGTGCTGTACACATCATATATTGCAGTAGTAGTAGGCCAGGGATGTCAGTCTGACAGGTGTTAGGAAGCACTTGTTGTAGTAGGATAGTATAGTAATATATATACTGCACGTGTTGTCCCAGTCTGTGATTCATCACAGTCTGTGGACAAGGCGTGTGGAGAGGCATTAATACTTCAGAGAAGTGGGTGGAATTGTCCTTGTGGGCGGTTTCTCTAGGGGTATTAAGGCCTCGCCCTGTTACACATAACATCTACCATTTATAAATTCTACTTGGTTGGGTACAGGAGGAGAAGGAGTTGCTGAGGAGATTTCCTTACAGTGGGGGAAATTATACACTGTTGGCGACCTTGAAAGAACCTGAGGGTTACGGCGGCTGTGAGTTATAGTAGTGGGGACTCTGTGGTGTTTTATAATCCCCACTGTACTGACCGTAACAAAGTTGGCGATTTTGCCAGAATAACAGTCTAGTGAGCTGTAGCAGCTAACCGCAGCCGTGTGGAGTACGTAAAGCATAACAGTGGCGACCTCACCAGGATAAACCAAGTGCTTTATAGTGTGTAGTGTATTGTGTGGGTATTATTACTTATATTATTTTATTGTTTGTGAGAACGAGTCCCTGTGAGCACCATGGAGAGTGTTACTGGTCTTTTCACCCCACCAGTGGAGGGTGCGGATGCGAGTGTGAGCCGGCGAGACTCACCACGTGGGTATGATGAGTCGGTGGCCGCGCGTGGGGTCAGTGAGGACGCATTTACTACGTGTCATGATAACGCACGTGGCGGTCCCAGTGAAGGTGATGTGGGATATATTAGCCCTGGCAGAAGTATCGGAAGCAGGAAGGCTCCCGACGATCTAGTCCAGCAAGCAGTATTGCTGATAGTGTCCAGTCAGCTGCCAGACTGGAGGAACTGCGATTGAAGCTGGAAATGAGGAAAATGGAGATAGAAGCAGAAGAGAGGCGAGAGTTGAAGAGATTAGCTGCGGAAGAGAGACGAGAGTCAAACAGACTAGCAGCAGAGAAGGAGGCTAGAGAGATGGAGATGATGAGATTGGAGATGGAGAGAGAAAGGGCAGATAAAGATAGAGAGTTGGAGTGGGAGAGAACTCGCCATGCAATAAGTACGCCTGGAGTTGTTGGTAGTGTAGGAGGAGGAGAACAGAGTGTTGACCGTACGTTAGTTCAAAGTCTCCAGCTAGTCCCCGAATTTGATGAGGCTAAGGTGGCTGAATGGTTTGTTCGCTTCGAGAGAAAAGCCAAGGAGTTTGCTTCGTCTCGAGAGAGATGGGTAGGCTTGGTCGCGAATAAACTCAAGGGAAAAGTCTTTGAAGTTTATGACAAAATGTCAGCTGATGATCTGGATGATTATATATATATATATATATATATATATATATATATATATATATATATATATATATATATATATATATATATATGTATGGGACTACAATGGGAGGGAGCGCTGGCTGCCGTGGACGGAGTACCTCGTCCCCATGCGGACCAGTCGTTTTAAAAACAAGCACCACATGATACGGATGTTTGTCCACGACAGAGTCCCTCCCAAAGCATCCCAGCCTGAACACCCAACCATCCAGCACAGGACGGTCCCTACTGGGCGATCCTTCCAGCGGGTGGCTCCGCTGGTCCACTGGCAGCCTACGTAGGAACCATTTAGTCTGGCCCCTCACTGGCGACCTTACTAGCATGGGTAGCCCTCTCCCCCTTGAAAGGGCAGAGCAGGGGCATAAGCCCCCTCTAGCCTAGCTCGCCAGGTCACAGGGACACGCAAGCCCCCCCCCACCACGACAAGGCGGTTCCCATCTGGGGGGGGAAACTGGACAGCGCTTTCCATACTTTTCAACTATACCTACAGGCGCTATAGGCCAGAACATAAAGAAAGGCCGTCTCCGCCAGTTTTTTTTCCTCACCCTCAATAGCTAACTCTGTGCATGGCCTTATACGTCCATGTATGGAGTATTCTTGACATGTATAGGGGGGTCCACTGCTTTATTAGATAAGGTGGAAATAAAAGCTTTTTGTTTTATTAACTTCTCTTCTTCAACTAACTCTTTTAAACTCCTTTCTCATCGCCGAAATATTCCATCTCTTGATATCTTCTACCGATATTTTCAATCCACTGCTCTTTTCGATCTCGCTAACTGCATGCCTCCTCTCCTCCCGCGGTCTCGCTGCACATTTTTTTTTTTCTTTCTTATTCCTATTATGTCCAGAACTCTAACACAAGAGTTAATCAGTACTCTCATCCATTAAGAGTTTACTTGACTCCTGAGCTCCCTGCCTCTACCTATGACTTGAATGACGTGGATTCTTTTTTGACACTTTTAGAGAAACGGCACCTCAGTCGGCCTTTTTTCATTTACAGTAATTTCCTATTTTTTTTGTTTTTGTTTTTGAAAAACTCGCTAGTGTAGCCTATTTTAGAAACGCCTTGCAGACAATTGGGTTAATCCTGCGGAACAGGTAAAAACTGGGCTTCCCTAGCGTATTTAAGAATGACTTTCCCAATGACAGATGAACCTGTTACTGTTCCAAATGGTGGTACCGGACCACTGGTGCCACGTCCCTGGCCGCGAGAAAACACCTCTCACTGTGGAAGAATGGCGCAGTCTCACCATCCCAAGGTAAGCCACTTAATACAATATAATGAATGACATGCAACATATTACATTCTCTCTGATTCGTGAGATACCACTATCTTTTAAATACCAAATTGGACTTTATCAGTGTGACAACACCCTGATATGGCTAACCAAAGGCAGGAAGCACCAGAACTAATATATAACACCATGTAACGCTAACTTATAATATCCCGTTTCATAAAAAGAAAAATAAAGAGGATGTATATCTTTTCTGAGTTCATTCTGCCCTTAAGCTCTCCTCATTGATGTGGATAATTAGTGATGAAAATGATCCCATGTAAACAGGAAAGATTGACATAGTATCCGTTAACTACGTTAGCTTAGGTTATGTTTTAAACTACGCCCAGTGACGCTGTTATATAAAAGAAAGAAAACAAGAAAATAGAGCAATCGACCTCGGTGGTTAGATGGGAAACATAAACAGGAACGACGACTTGAGTTAAATCAGTCTTTTTTTTTCGAGACAAGACATTAAACAGAGTGAGTGAGTAACAAGGAAATTTTATCGAGAATAATGTTAGAAGAAAAGACAGAGCAAACTTAAGTGCTACAAAGTTTTTTTGCAGTATTTTAGAATACTCATCACCGGCTGTTAAGTTAGATCTCTCTCTCTGAGGTCAGCTTCAGAACGCATGAAGCTTCCTGCAAAGAGAAAGATGGCAAACAATGTTGTAATGGTTTGGACACCACTAGTCCGCAGCATAGAGATGACACCAAACAAGATGTGGATATACTTGCTGTATTAGCAGAAAAAGCCAATGTAGACATGCCACACAGCTCCCAGACTCTGTGACTCGTTAAAGGCAGTGCCTGGCGAATTCAACGCCTTGTAGTCGTCCCCAGAGGCTGTTTACCCGAGTCTAAGGAGAGAGCGAATCTCGATTCCCAGACTCGCCTCGCGTTGGAATTCGTCTTGTAATGCGCTGGCGAATCCAGTGTCTGGGACTCACTACGCGCTTTCCACCCAAGTTCCAAAGGAGAGCGGAAACCGATTCCGGAATCGGTTCTCCATCCGAGCAGATAGTGGCGGATACCCTCTCTCTTTGCTCGACATCCATGTGTGTGGTTTTGTTAGACTAATGTTTAATGGAAATAGGAGAAAAGTGATGTTATTGTGTTAGCGGTGGTGTTGAAAGATAACGGGGGGAGTAGTGTCACCACTCGATCAACTTCTCCCCATAAATAGTGCATTGCGGTCCCAAAGACAATTTAGTGAGTCTTCTTGTGGGACTACGAAGTGTTGACGCGAAAGTGAAGTGTTGTGAGGCTGTGTGAAGTAGTGGATTATACTCTCTAATTATTATTCTTATCTTTTTTATTTACTTTGTGGTGAGTGATATACCCTCATCCGGTTAACTTGGCTTTAAGTCCAAAACGACGTGATTGTGGGGAGAAAGTTTCTTTTGATATTATTCATTCAGTTTATTTGTTTATTTATTTACTTGTTTTCTAATTAAATTCATTGAAAATTTTGTGAATCTGTATTCTTTTAACAACCGTTTAAAATTACACCATGTTTCTAAGCTCAGCTACCACTACCATTTGGAAAATTAAATAAATAATTAAATCAAAATTTTCATAATCTTTTTCTTATTTCCTCCGCATTACACTGGCTTATCGGTGTGATTTACAGTCACAGCAGCTCACCTGGAACATATATCACTCACAAATAATGTGGAAAGTTGCCTTAGTAGGACACAGCTAAATTCCTCAGCAGTTTAGCTTCCCAGATGTGGAGATAATTTATTTAGCGCGCCAGAGTTTGTAATTTTCTTGAGATTCACTGGTGAAAGATATCATGAAATGGGAACATGACTTAACAATTTTGTAGATAGGCAGTAATGACATTGAAACCTATAATGACCAAAACATTATTTTCAACTTCATAAAAGAAATTTGCCATGACATTCAAGAGGAGTGTCACATTGTATGTATACCAAATTGAACCCAGACTCAATCCTGGAAACCTTTCGACCGACCAATATAAAAAAAAAAGTCAATGTGAAATGAATGACAGAATCACAAAGAAACTAAAATCTCGTAACATTCATTTAAAAAACTTGCAATTTGTAAAGGAATTAGGTGGTGATGGAGTATGTTGGAGTGAGGCTGGAAAATGAGAGTAGAGTAAAAAAATTAAGAAAGTAATCAAAAGTTTTATTGGAGAAGAGTCTGACGGGTGAGGAGTGGTGATCGTTGAGTACAGGAGCCTGAAACATACCTCAGTATCAAAGGTTAACGAGGATCGAACCTCTACTTGTGGCTTACGTGAACCTCAGCTCACTTCAGTGAACAGTAACAATGGTAGAACAAACCATACTACCTTGGTGGGGTTCTTGTTCTTGGGAACAAGCAGAAACTGAAACTCCTACTCACTTCCATTATATAGAGAAAACTGAGCAAGTAAATGACACCTCCATTCTTGAGCAAGAAGTATATCATCTTAAACAAATATTAGCTCAGCAAAACCAGGTATTTCAGAACCTCAGTAAACATTTACTAACTCCTCGCCCCACCACTACCAAGCCATGAGATGTCCCCGTGCTAGAACTTATTAATTACAAGGACTTAATGCAACCACCAAACTCCAAATTTTCTTTGAATCAATAAAACAATGCAGTTTTGATGATTCAAGGAGAGTTCAAATTGCCAAAGGGCTGATCTATAGTCTGACCAGTTTATGAAGATCGTTTAGGCGTTGGCTTTTTCGGGGATTTCCCGGCATGCGGCGTTGCCAAACCTTTGGCTGGGCAAGTTATGGGACTAAAGCAGCGTTTTCCAACCTTTTCCGACCATAGCACCCCCTGTTGTTATGTTAAAGCAGTCAAGCACCCCTAACTAATATCTTGTTATTAGGAGGGTAAAAGAAAGTGAAGTGTGTGCATCACTTCCCAGCATCCCTTATAATTGATTTCAGCACCCCCAATAGCACCCCAGGTTGGGAAACGCTGGACTAAAGCCTGTGTCAATGGGAATCTTGCTTCCCACATACCCTCTCTCTCTCTCTCTCTCTCTCTCTCTCTCTCTCTCTCTCTCTCTCTCTCTCTCTCTCTCTCCATATAGAATTTACATTTCATGCAAATATATTTCTATGAAAGATCCATATTTGGTTATGCATTACTAAAATTCGATAAAAGAATTTGCCTGTCAGTCACCCAAGCTGCCCCCCATCCCCCCCTTTGTCTTGTCTTTCGTCTCCCTCCCCACACACCACCCCTCTCTCTCTCTCTCTCTCTCTCTCTCTCTCTTCCATCCTGGCTGGTAGCGGGAGAGGAAGTGACCCATGGATAAACACGGTCACTTTGACCTGTGACCTCACTCGTTCACCCAAAGGGATGTGACATCGCTCGGAGGAAACGTTGTCAAGTATTGTTGTGTTTGCAAAAACAATGCAAAATATTTTTGAAAATAAATGTAATGTATAAATACTACAAAATAAACATAATGTATAAATACTACAACGCCATTCAATTTCGAAGTATTAAGTATCTGACTTATAAAGCGTATTGGTACAAGTGTGATAGCACCACAGGCCGGGAAATTCCCCCAAAAAAGCCTAAACGACCTTCATAAAATGGTCAGATTATAGCAGCCCTCATTCATAACAACCAAACGTTGTATAACTGTAACAATTGGGAAAGGCTCTAACAATTACTAAATTGTCATTTCTCATCAGAAGTTGACATTCACAAAGCGTGGTAAGAAATAGATAGTGGAGGGTATGATTGGGTAGTCACCCCCGGCGTTTGCTACTAATTTAATTTATCAGTATGCAATTTTGAAAACATGATTCGCGGGCTCCCATTACGTGACAAAAAACATTAAAAGAAAACTGTGCCAAGACTTAACTCAAGAAGCCAAGACGAGACTAAATGGATTCCTGGATGAGATTATCCCCTTAATTTATTGACAGGGTAAAACTAACTATGCCCCTTCAGTTAGCAAAGTCAAGCCAGAAAAAAGAAAAAAACTCCTCTCGAGAATGAGCCAAACCTTGTTAGTCACCCTACTAGTCCAAATACTCTGTCTCAAACAAATGCTATATCCAGGGAATCCGCAGGAGTAAATGAACTCAAGAGACATATAAAGGACTTAACATAACAAGAAAAAAAAATTATAAACACCGACTCGGAGACCACCACCCGGGGCAGCATTGTTCACACTGCAGATCACACACGCATTAATTGAGAGAGTGCTGGAGAAAGCCCACCCTAGGCTCATGTTTTGATTGTAGAAGGTATGGGTGTTGACACGGAAAGAAAAACTGCCCAAGAAAACCAAATCAAAGAACATGACTAACTCAGGAACACACCTATCCTACCATCAGCTTAGCTGTCGACAATAAAACCATGAGAGTAGTTGTAAATCCAGGCAGTGGGTACACGCTGATCAAAGAAACGGTTTTAAATAAATTTGGAAGTGAAATAAACATGAGATGTACCGTATCAAATTTACAGGGAGTTACAGGATCTCCTCTGAGAGTTCTTGGCATGTTCCGGTTAGAAGTAGGAGTGATGATAACAAGAGCTCCTTTACACTGGAATGGTAAAGCTAATATCATTGTATGGGGAAATACTCCTAATGTCATCAGCCACAATAAAAGACTAAGAGGAAAAGTAGAGAGAATGAAAGAAATTCCTTGCACCATAATCTCAGGAAACAAATCAAGAATTGAATCTTGAATCAAGAATTGAACCTTACCAGTCACAGTTCATCCCTATAGTAGTGAAAGAGAAACCAGGGAAGACATTACTATTTAATTCGCCATAATAGTTTACCAATTCTAACTAGAGTAAATGAGAATAATACCATCCACCTACCTTTCATAAGCAACACCAAAAGTGTCAAGGAAATCAAACAAGGAGCCTTGTTAGGGTCATTTGAGCATCTAGGCCTAGAAGCAGTATATAACATCCAATCCCAGAAAGTGCACCACACTCTAGAAATCTAAAATGATCTACTTGCCAATGATCAAGTAAGGGCTCAGGACAATCGTAGTAGACCAGAAAAATTAACCGAGCTAATTAAACAACAAAATTGGAGCCACCTTACTTGAGCACAAAAGAAATAATTAAAAACAGCCATTCTTGAAAACCATGAACATTTTATTCTAGACAAAAATGAGCTAGGATTAATGAAGGGAACTCCAGCTAAGATAGTAGCTGAACCCCAACTCAGTCGCGGACACAGGTACCACTACCCAGAAGAGGCAAAAGCGCTGATAGCAGAAATGCTGCAAGACATGGAGGATAAGGAAATAATTGAAAAATCGACATCAGCATGGCTGTCACCCATGGTCTTAGTTAACAAATGTGAAGGAAGTAAAAGGATGTGTGTGGATTGTCGATATGTTAATAAACACCTTGTCATTGATATTTACCCTTTACCTAGACAAGTAGAACTCGTAGATCAAGCTATTGTTCACTAATACTATGCAACTGTAGACATGCGAGAGGCTTATTTTCAAATACTATTTGAGGAAAATAGCAGAGATATCACAGCGTAGGGATGGAGTAACTTTACATAGATTCAGGAGACTCCCATTTGGCCTCAGTTGCTCCCCAGCTATTTTTTACACGTCACATGGCTAGTATTTTGCCTCCATTGCTAAAAGAAAGGTGGATAAAGAACTATTTAGTTGATCTCATTATCTGGGCTCCCGATTTCACCACACTCACCCAGAGATTAAGAAAACTTTTTCATTGCTCAAAAATAATGGGGTAAAACTCAATTTTAGTAGTGGTGAAATGGCCAAGGATGTAGTAACTTTTCTAGGATTTAGAATATCAAAAGAAGGAATCCAACCGAACCCCAAAAATGTGGAAACAGTATTCGAAACCCACTATAGTGAAAAAAATGAAGCGCTTCTTAGGGATGACAGGCTTTTACATTTTTTTTAATTTTTTTACGGTAATGCCTATAGCGCCTGTAAGCACACTTGAAGAGTGCATGGGAAGCGCTGTTCAGCTTCCGCCCATTAGTGAGTGGCGCAGGCAATTTTATTTATAGTGGTACCATATTTAGGGCCCATATCACCGCCCAAGCTCATCTTGAGTGTAACCACCTAGAACCTGGGTATCATGGTGATATGTAGGTAACTTTAAACCACTCGACAAATGGCAAAGTGTTTTAAGGCTGTACGTGGTGGGATTCGAACCTACGTGTAGACGTATGCCCGATTCCACGCTCACCACCTTATCCACTATGCCACCGCCTCCCATGTCTCTAACTGTAAAAATTGCCACACCCTTTACTAATCTCTCCCGTAAACCAACACAATTTGCTTGGACAAAACAGTGCCAGACGGCTTTTGCCAAAGCACCTGTACTTCCCAGAGACCAAAATAACCTACCTTTCATAGTTACAACTAATACTAGTAACACCGGCGTCCTAAGTTGAACTCAAACTGACGGCAATGTTAAGCCTCTTTGCTATTTCTAAAAAAAATAATAAATTCCACTGAAAGTCGTTACTCAGGCTCAGATAAAGAAGCCCTCCCTGTAATCCTAACTTGTCATTTCCATCACTACTTATTGGGCACAAAATTTTTTATCCTAACTGATCGTCAACCCCTCACCAGTGATTTTAAAAGAAAAACCAACTCAGCCCAAGTGAACCGCTGGATACTGGAAATGAGAGGATACCATTATGAAGTACAATATACCAAAGGAAAACGTTATGTATCAGATCAACTTTCCAGGCCAGTTAGAATAGTTAGATGTAATCACGTTGTTAGGTCTCACCCGAGAAGAAGGAAAATAGAGGAAAATAATCGAATATTTAGAAATTGGCTCCATTCCAACTAAGAAATACAATAAAACCATACTACAACAATTCACTGTAATAGAATCTTGTACTATGGTAAAGGAACAGCTAATGGGTGGTCAGAGAATGAGCGTGAGAGAGGGTGAATGTGGGTCAGGTGTGCCGGGAGGGCGCTTGGGTCACGACCTCGTGATTGGCCAGCACCGTGACGTCAAATGGATGATTTAAAATGATTGGATCCGGCATGGCTTGAGGAATGGTGAGATGACAATGGAATGTGGGTGTGTATGAAACATTCGCGAAGCGTGGGACACTCAGGCTTAATATATAGAAATGAAATACATGATGAAGATATATACTATACACAAAGACACACAATATATATATGATACAAGCTTAATATATAGAAATGAGATACATGATGAAGATATACACGATACACAATATATATGTGATACAGAGATTTAAAGGACCAGATGGTTTACAACAACCTTTTCAAGAATTACCTTCAGTAGGGAAGCCCTTAGAGAGAATAGGAATTGAGTTAACTGAAAAGATCAATGGAGTTCAAGGGAACAGATATGTATTTACCATTGTACATTATTTTAGTAGGATTGTAAAATTCTATCATTTAAAATCAAAACACACATGGAATCATAGGGGCACTAGAGCAGTATGTGACAGATTTTGGGACTCCACAAGGCATCGTCATGGACAAGAAGAAGAGTTAACTTCCCAAGCCTTAAAGGACTTACGCCAACTACACCTCATCACCTTGTATTACACGACACCTTACCACTCCCAAGGGAATGCCATCACCGAGCGACTGCATCACACCCTCAAGTCTATCTTGGCTGCCTTATGCCAAGGTCATTCTCTGCAGTGGCCACGATTGATGCAAATGTGCCAGGCCACTATGAACACAGCAGTCCACACCAGTACCTCCCAATAACCCTACTTTGTATTCTTCTCACAACCTGCTCCACGCATGGTGGGTACCAAATTACCTACTGTAGACGGTGAGGAGAGTGATCTCGACATTTCCCGCCGTGTTATTTGGGAGACTCATGAGAAAATGACCCAAATGTAATGGAGTGTCGCAAACAGAAAATGCAAAGAACAAAGGGTGGATCTGGGCGCGTTAGTATGGATAAAACGAGAGACACTGAGTGTAAAAAACTGTGTTAAATGGAATGGACCATATAAAGTGTTAGAAGTGTTAAAAAATGGTAGAGGTTATGTGCTAAAAGATTCCTTCACGATTTCATCTTCTCTGCTGCAAATGGAAGCAGAGGTGAAACCCTTCTATGGAAAGAAGCAATAACTCCTAGAACCCCAAGACACTGTTTTGCACGCAGATTTAGAAACCGAAGTGTTAACTCCTAGGGTACGTAGATCGCCGCGACGGTACATCGAAGAATGTTAGGATGAGAAGTAAAGGTATGGTGAATCGTAGATTGTAAGGTATGCAGTAACTCTTCATTAAGGTACCTCTTCTTGGCAGAGATAGAAATAATGGAACTAGGCCCAGAGATGAAGTAGGTAAGGGTAAAAAGGTTGTTGTTACCAATTTATTTCACTTACTAATTCACAGTCAACACGGCCACACTGCAGTTGCTCTACTTCAGGACGTGGCAAGCTCTCGTAAATTTCACTTTGGGATACCTGTCAAGGGAAAGGTAGAATAAATGGGGGAGATGAATGTGTTGCGCGAAAACAAGAAAACTATGGTGCCAAATCTTCTCATAGAGAGTACCAGAGCTTAAGGTTAAGTCTCAAACTGATGGTGGATCAAGAGTTTGGCTGGAGTGGAAGGCTTCCTTCCTTAGATATTTTCAAAATTATGGCGTTATGTCTACAAGAGACATTGTGGAGTGATGGCTAAACAAGGCCATTATATCAAATCTGTAATGAAATAAGTGAAAAGAGAAGTAAATTTCCAAGGCCCGAGTAAATTTGCAATCCTGTCCGTGGATGTAGGAGTATTTTGAAGGTTATTGCTGCCAGGGTCAGGAACCACTTCCCTGTGTGGAAGATGTTAGTTGAGGTTGAGTGAAAAATTCTTTTAGGGGAGGAAAATCTCGTGTAGTGCTAGAGATATTAATATTAAGTCATGAATTATTAAGATTATGCATTTAACTACAACGCACACGTGGATAACAGACACCGAAGGCTTACCATCTGACAGGCATAGACCGTATTGAGACTGTTTGTCAAAGAGAGAGAGAGAGAGAGAGAGAGAGAGAGAGAGAGAGAGAGAGAGAGAGAGTCAGTAGCAAGCCGTGAATTAAAAATACTAATTTCTATTGCTGCGTAATCAGAGGTCTAACACGAATTTTTCACTCCAGTCAACAGGAGAACTGTGCTGATCGGAAAAATGTCTTTCATTAATGTAATATTAATCAAATATAACATTAATCAAATTAATGTAATGTCAAACAAATCACTTTTAATTACGTCCGTGCCAGTCATATTGTGACGACTGGCAATAATTTTGAACCTGTGAGAGAAATGTATGCATTATGTTCCTACAGTGATATCTAGTTTTTCATCCGAGCAGGATAGTTGCGTGCGTTGCTTCTGTAAAATTAACGTAACTTTTACATGAAACATAGTGCTTATACACATATACTCGTATTACTTAATCACTTATACAGTAACATCTCGTTCTTCACCCGAGCAGATAGTGACGAATACACTCTCTTTTTGCTCGACATCCATGTGTGTGGTTTTGTTAGGCTAATGTTTAGTGGAAATAGGAGAAGAGTGATGATATTGTGTTGGCGGTGGTGTTGAAAGAGAATAGTGGAGGGGGCGGTGTCACCACTCGGTACACTTCTCTCCATAAACATTGCATTGTGGTCCCAAAGACTAGTTAGGGAGTCTTTTTGTGGGACTACGAAATGATGAGTCGCGCCTGTCGCCGCTTAAGTGACGTATAGTGTGGCTGTGTGAAGTAGTGGATTATACTGTTATTATTTATTTATTATTTTCTTCGTAGTGAGTGATATACCCTCTTCCGGTGAACTTGGCTGTAAGTTGAAAATGACGTGATTGTGGGGAGAAACTTTCTCTTGATATTGTTCAATCAGTTTGTTTATTTTTTTTTCTAATTAAATTTAGTGAAAGTATTGTGAATCTGAATTCTTTTAACAACCATTTGAAATTAAACTAGTGCCTTTAAGGCTCAGCTACCGCTGCCATTTGGAAAATAAAAACCAAAATTGAAAATCTTCATAATCTTTTTCTTATATTTCCCCCGCATCACACTTAGTTCACAATCTCTCAGGATTCTTGAATTTTTTCTTTCCTTGTGCTCTGTGTCATGGTGATGCTCCTCTTCCTCCCATGGGTCAATGCTGGACTTTGCAGGTACCTTGCAGACGAAGGTTTTCAAGCAAAAAAATAACTGGCTGTTTTCTGGTGACGGGATGTCTCCAATTCACATTTGATCAGACAATGGTGCAATCTCTTCCGGCTTGACTCAATAACCAAGAGTCTGCCCTTAAAACTTGCTTTGTGGGCAATGTGCTAGGTTGCGCTGTCAAGACTAATATCACATTCACTGTATGTTATTGTTTACATTATGTAGGCATGTTTAGTTTGGTGTTTTTCTCTCTATTTCATGATTTTAAACATATTCTCTCATTTACCTTAGATCCAACGTGTCCGGCAAGTTTTCCAGCTGTTCCATGTACGAGATAGATTGGAAAATTGGCGCAAATACAAGTTACTCAGTCACTGGTGACGTACGAGGTATAGCATGAGATGCATATACATTCATGAGAATATATTCATCAAGGAGGAGGTAGTAGACACCTACCGAAACGATAATTTACTCACAGCGAGGTCTAATAACACTAGTTCAGGGGGTGCTGTAAACCTTCCATTAAATCTAATTGTGATCTCGCTGAACGTTTCCCTTTGTGTCTCACAACACAAGGGGGCAGTCACAGCCTGCCCTCTAAAGACAACTCTTCTACTTCACTCAAAACTACATGCACTTACCACACTTATACTCTTCATTTAAAAATCAAATTTAAAAAACCCAGTCTCGGAGTCCCCTTCTGGGAAGGGAACCAAAAATGTCCTCAGGTCGGACTGCTCTTTTGACGACCACAAATATCTTGACACCTCCCTCAATTTTTTTTTTTTAACATTAACTTCTGCAATCTGTGGAACATCAACTCTACTCTACTAAATCTCATTTTTTTCCCTCACCGAAACGCAGCTGTTTGAGGCAATTGACAGTATTCCCCTCTCTGTTCCCACCTACTTTCTCTTTCCTCATTTTGGTTCCAAAGCCGGATGTTGCTTCTACGTATGCAACAACTTAACTTGCTCTCAAGCCCACGCTCTTGAATCTTCTAAGTTTTCCACTGTCTGGGTTAGACTCAATAGTCACTCTCTAATTAAATTTATCTGTGTTTTCTATCTCCCCCCTAACTCCTCTGACTATGATAAATTCTTTGGTTGTTTAACTTGTAAAGTGGAACACATTCTGTCCCTCCACCCTTTCGCAGAGATCTCCATCATTGAAGATTTCAACGTTCACCACCAGCTTTGGTTTTCCTCTCCCTTAACTGACGATCCTGGTGATCTAACCTTCAACTCTGCTATCCTCCATGACCTAGAGCAACTGGTGCAACACCCTACTCGTATTCCTGACCGTCTTGGAGACACGCCCAACATTCTTGATCTCTTTCTCACCTCTAATCCTTCAGCTTATGCTGTCACCCTATCATCTCCGTTGGGCTCCTTCGAAAACAATCCCATTTCTTTATCTTGTCCTATTTGTCCAATCCCTCCTCAGGATTCCCCAAAGCGGAGGTGCCTCTGGCAGTTGGGGGGACCTGAGGAGGTATTAAGCTGATTTTCCCTGGAATGATTACTGTTTCCGTGTCAGAGACCCATCTCTGTGCTGAACGCATAACAAAGGTGATAGTTTCTGGCATGGAGGCGTACATTCCTCACTCTGAACGTAAACCTTCTAAACCTTGTTTTAACACAGCCTGTTCTCGTGCTGTATATGATAGACAGGTTACCCACAAAAGGTACTTGAGCCTTCCATCTCCTGAATCTCATGCACTTTATATTTCTGTCCGGAATCATGGTGCCAAGTCTGTTCTTCAACTTACCAAACACTCCTTCATAAATAGAAAATGTAAAAATCTTTCAAACTCAAACTCCCTCGAGACTTCTGGCATCAAACCAAAAACATCTCCAATAACTTCACCTCTTCATCTTTCCCTCCTTTATTTCATCCTGATGGCACCACTGTTATCTCTTCTGTCTCTAAAGCTGAACTCTTTGCTCAAACCTTTGCTAAAAACTCCACCTTCGATGAATCTGGGCTTTCTCCTCCCTCTCCTCCTCCCTCTGACTATTTCATGTCTTCAATCAAAATTCTTCCTAATGATGTTTTCCATGCCCTCGCTGGCCTAAACCCTCAGAAAGGTTATGAACCTTAAAAACTATGCTTCTGTGTTTGCACCTTGTCAGGCCAAACTTTCAACTTTGTCTATCAACTTTTACCTTTCCTTCCTCCTGGAAGTTTACTTACACTCAGTCTTTTCCTGAAAAGGGTGTCCTTTCTATGCCTTTAATCTCTTGCTTGTCAATTTTTTTTAATCTATCCTAAATAGGAAGTTTCTTAAACATTTCACTTACTTCACAATCTTGTATCTGATCTCCAGTATGGCTTGCTTCAAGATTGCTCTACTGATGATCTGCTGGCTTTCCTTACTGAATCTTTGTCATCCTCTTTTAAAGATTTTTGTGAAACTTTTGCTGTCCCATTAGACATATCAAAATCTTCTGACAAAGACTGGCATAAAACTTTTATTTCCAAACTGCCCTTCTACAGCTTCTCTCCTCTCTCAAACTTTATCTCGAGTATCCTTTCCGACCGTTTTATTACTGCTTTGGTAGACAGCCACTGTTCTTTTCCTAAATCTATTGACAGTGATGGTATTCAGGTTTCTGTCCTGTCACCCACTCTCTTTCTATTGTTTATTAATGATGTTCTTAACCAAACTTCTTGCCCTATAGACTCCTTCGTTGATGATACCACCAACATCTTTCCGCGTACTTTTAGAGACGTCCAACCTTTCAGGAAGGCAACAGACCACGCAGGGACGCCACAGAACGCCTGACTTCTGATCTTTCTAAGATTTCCGATTGGGACAGAGAAAATCTAGTAGTTTTCAATGCCTCAAAAGCTCACTTCCTCTAACTTTCAACTCGATATAGCCTTCCAGACAACTATACCCTCTTCTTCAATGACATGAACTGTCTCCCTCTTCCACATTGAATATCCTCGGTCTGCCCTTTACTCATAATCTTAAATGGAAACATCACATCTCATCTCTTCCTAAAACTGCTTTTATGAAGTTAGTCGTTCTGGGGCGTCTCCGCCAGTTGTTCTCGCCTCTCTAACTGCTTACTATGTACAAGGGTCTTATGGAGTACTCTTCGCTTGTTGGCAGGGGGGTTCCCCTCACACAGTTTTATTAGTTAGGGTGGAATCAAAAGCTTTACGTTTCATCAACTCCCCTCGTCTGACTGACTGGCTTCAGCCTCGTTTTTACAGGCAAAATCTTACATATCTTTCAGTCTTTTAACGCTATTCCCTTGCTACTGATCTTAACTGCATGTTTCCTCCCCTGCACCCTCGCTGCATAAGGTTTTCTTCTTCCTCTCATCCCTTGTCTGTCCAACTCTCTAACGCAAAAGTTAACCAGTACTCTCAATCATTGATACCTTTCATTGGTAAACTCTGGAACTCCCTGCCTGCTTCTGTATTTCCGTCTTCCTACGGCTTGACTTCTTTTAAGAGCGAGGTGTCAAGACATTTGCTCCCTACGTTTAGCTAACCCTTCTTATCATTTAGAGATCCCGCATCAAGTGGGCTTTTTTTTTTTTTTTAGCATTGTGTTGCCCTTGGATGGTTTTCTCTCCTACATAAAAGAAAAAAATCATAAGAATCAATCCATAAGCAGTTTTCATTTTTAATTTGGTTCATGGGCAAAAAAGAAAAAAATTAAGTTCGTTAAATCCTCTGAGAGAAAGAGCAGTCTGATTTTGTTTCAGAGTGCACTGTCGGCTGGGAATTTGACACGACGCAGTTTACATCAACGGTGGCTTCATCCCTTGGGTGGGTGTGTGACCGTGGCCACTACTCCCACCACACACTATCTGTCTCCATGGCGGGGAACGCTGTCGGCACGTTTCTTTTCCCGCTACTTGCCGACAAATAGTGAGTTCTTTACACACTCAGCCATTTCTCTCTCTCTCTCTCTCTCTCTCTCTCTCTCTCTCTCTCTCTCTCTCTCATGAACCTCTTCAGTACACGTTTTCATATTTATTCTACTTATTGTTTGGTGATTTTACAGAGGTTCAGAAGCTTACGTGAGGGATTTAAATAGTGAGACTGTGGCCATTAAACTTCGACCTCCATAGACCCTTCCTAATGTCAATAATATCGTCTAACCACAGCCAAAACTCATGGTAAATTTTTTTTTCCAGTACTGAAGGGGCTTAATACACAGTATACCTTTTATATAGAGATTTAAGATTCTATTAGTTAAAGAAAGTATTTTGGGTACCTTTCTCTCTCTCTCTCTCTCTCTCTCTCTCTCTCTCTCTCATCAATACATAATATACCTTTATATAGATTTGGGCTTTTATTGATTAAAAGATCATTTTGGTACTTTCTATTTAAAACCCACCCATCTGTCTGATTTATACTATTTTTAATAAGCATTATACTTATAAAACTTATATTCCTTACATATCATATATATCATCATCACTAATATTTCACTTATAAAGTCGAACCTTTACTATGTATACTTGTCTTACTGTCACGCACTGACACGAATTTCTTACCTCCACACTATGGAACACTACGGTTGTCTGGGCACTTGTCTGAGGCCAGAATTTCATTCCACCAATGCATGCAAGAACTTTTGTTTGAATTGTCTTCTATGGTGGGTGAAATACAAAACTAAAATAATCGAGGCAGTGGATACCGTAGAGACGGCTCTTGTGCGTATCCCAGCGCGGCGTAGAGGCAGATGGGATAACCGCTGACCCTACACCCAGCAGAGAGTGGTAAAGCCCGCCACATATCTGCAGTCTTGTATGTTGTACTATTTTTTATACATGAAGGGATACTGACCAAAGGCAAAAAAGAAAAAAAAAATACCCACTAAATAGTCATTTCCCCTAAGATCAAAAGAGCTATGCAAAAGCCAGGGACAAATGCCTTAAAACCTCCCTCTTAAAACAAGCCAAATTGTAGAAAGATGGAAATACAGAATCATGTAGGGAGTTCCAGAGTTTACCAGTGAACAGTATGAATGATAAAGAGTACTGGTTAACTCTTGCGTTAGAGAATTAGACATAATAGGGATGAAAGGAAGAAGAAAGCCTTATGCAGCGAGGCCGCAGGAGGAGGGAAGGCATGCAGTTAGCAAGATCAGTAGTACATTTAGCATAAAAATATCGATAAAAGATAAAAAAAAAAGAGATGCAACATTTCAGCGGTGAGAAAGAGGCTGAAGACAGTTAGTCAGAGGAGAGTTGATAAGAGGAAAAGCCTTTGATTCCACCCTATTAAGTAAAACTGTATGACTGAACCCCCCCCCACACACACATGCGAAGCGTAGGGTACTCCATACAAGGACGAATAAGGCCCTTGTATAGAGTTAGCAGTATAGGAAGGGCGAGAAAAACTGGCGGAGACGCCTCAGAACGCCTAACTTCAGAGAAGCTGTTTTAGAAAGAGATGAGATGTCAAATTTCCAGTTAAGATTATGAGTAAAGGAAAGAACGTGGATAGTTAATGTAGAAGAAGAGGACACCTGAGTGTCACTGAAGAAGAGGGAATAGTCAAGTCGATAGATGGAGGAATTGTGTTTTTCAACCAATGAACACTAAGTTTTCTCTGTCCCAATCAGAAATCTTAGAGAGATCAGACGTCAGGCATTCTGTGGCGTCCCTGGGTGAGTTGTTGACTTCCAGAATAGTTAGTCGTCTCTGAAAAGGCGTGGATAAGTGTAGGGAGGTATCATCATCGTAGGAGTGGATAGGAAAAGAAGTTTGGCTAAGAAGATCATTAATGAATAACAGCAAGAGAGTGGGTGATAGGACAAAACCCTGAGGAACACTACTGTTAATAGGTTCAGGAAAATAACAGTGGCAGTCTCCGACGGCTGTAATGCAACAGTCAAAAAGGGAACTTGAGATAAAGTTGCAGAGAGGATATAGAAACCGTAGAAGGGCAGTGCCAGATTCTATCAAAAGGTTTTGATATGTCTAACGCAACAATAAAATTTTCACCGATATATCTGATGACGATGACCAAGACTCAGTAAGGAAAGCCAGAAGATCACTAGTAGAGCCATACTGGCAATCAGAGAGAAAATTATGAAGTAACAGATGCTTAAGAATCTTCCTCTTGAGGAAAGATTGGAAAAAACTTTAAACAAGCAAAAAATTAAAGCTATAGGAGGGTAGTTTGAGGCATTGGAACGGTCACCTTCTTTAGGAACAAGTTAAATGTAGGAAAATTCCAGTATGAAGGAAAGGTAGAAGTCGATAGACATAGTTGAAAGAGTTTGGCAAGGCAAGATGTAAGCATGGAAGCAAAGTTTTTCACAACACTTGTAGAGACCACATCAACCTCATAAGCCCTCCGAGGGATTAGGCCAGAGAAGGATTTTTTTTTTATGTAAGAAAGGGCCAGCAAAGGAAAAAAAAAAGATAAAAAAAAGACCACTTGAGTGCTGCTTTTCTACAAGGAAAAAAAGCGTCAGCCAAAATTAGGGAGCAAATGCTTCGATACCTTCCTCTTAAAAGAATACAAGTCGTAGGAAGTCGGAAATACAGAAGTAAGAAGGGAGTTCCAGAGTTTACCAGTGAACAGTATGAATGATTAAGAGTACTGGTTAGAGAGTTGGACAAAATAAGGATGAGAGGAAGTAGAAAACCTTATGCAGCGAGGCCGCAGGAAGATGGAAGGCATGCATTTAGCAAGATCAGTACAACAGTTAACATAAGAATAGCGATAAAAGATAGAAAGAGATGCAGCATTTCGGCGGTGAGAAAGAGGCTGAACACGGTTAGTCAGAGGACGGTAGTCAGAGGACGGGAGCTGATGAGACAAAAGCTTTTGATTCCACCCTATCTGGTAAAACTGTGTGACTGGAATCACCCCAAACATGCGAAGAGTACTCCATACAGGGGCAGATAAGGCCCTTGTACAGAGTTAGCAGATGAAGGGACGAGAAAAACAGTCGGAGACGCCTCAGAACACCTAACTTCATAGAAGCTGTTTTAGCAAGAGATGAGATGTGAAGGAGACAGTTGAGTGTCATTGAAAAGGAAGGGATAGTTGTCTGGAAGATTGTGTCGAGTTAGTAGATGGAGGAATTGAGTTTTTGAGGCATTGAAAAGACTAGATTCTTCTCTGCCCCAATCGGAAATCTTAGAAAGGTCAGAAGTCAGGCGTTCTGTGGCGTCCCTGAGTGATCTGTTGACTTCCTGAAGGGTTGCTCGTCTCTGAAAGGACGTGGAAAGATGTAGGGTGCTATCATCAGCGTAGGAGTGGATAGGGCAAGAAGTCTGTTGAAAAAAAAGTCGTTAGTGAATAATAGAAAGTAAGTGGGTGACAGGACAAAACCCTGTGGAACACCACTATTAATAGATTTACAAAAAAAAAAACTGTAGCCGTCTACCACAGCAGCAATAAAACGGTCAAAAAGCAAACTTGAGATAAAGTTGTAGATAGAAGGAGAGAAACTGTAGGAGGGCAGTTTTGAAATCAAAACTTTATGCCAGACTCTATTAAAAGCTTTTGATATGTCTAACGCGACAGCAAAATTTCCACCAAAACCTCTAAAAGAGAATGACCAAGACTCAGTAAGGAAAGCCAGATCACCAGTAGAGCGACCTTGACGGAAGCCATACTGGCGATCAGACAGAAGATTGTGAAGTGACAGATGTTTGAGAATCTTCCAATTCAGGATAGTTTCAAATACTTAAGATAAGCTAGAGATTAAAGCTATAGGAAGGTAATTTGAGAGATTACAACGGTCACACTTTTTAGGAACAGGCTGAATGTAGACAAACTTCCAGCAAGAAGGAAAGGTAGAAGTCGATAGACAAAATTGAGAGAGTTTAGCCAGGCAAGGTGAAAGCACGGAAGCACGGTTTTTGAGAACAATAGGAGGGACTCCATCAAGGCCATAAGCCTTCCGAGGGTATAGGCCAGCGAGGACATGGAAAACATCATTACAAAGAATTGTAACTGTAGACATAAAATATTCAGAGGGAGAAGGAGAAGGAGGGACAAGCACAGAATCAATCATCCAAACTGAGCAAAGGTTTGAGTGAAGAGTTCAGGTTTAGATATTGGATGAAATAAAAAAGGGAAAGAAGTGAAGTTATTGGAGATGTTTTTGGCGAGATGCCAGAAGTCTCGAGGGGTATTTGTGTTTGAAAGATTTTGATATTTTCTATTTATGAATGAGTTGAAGAACAGACTTGGCATAATTCCGGAGAAAAATTGAGATTCAGATGGAAGGCTCAAGTACCTCTTGTGGGCACCCTCTTTATCATGTATAGTACGAGAACAGGCTGTGTTACACCAACGTTTAGAAGGTTTAGGTTGAGAAAAAGAATGAGGAATGTACGCCTCTATGCCATACACTATCACCTCTGTTACGCGTTCAGCACAAAGAGATTTGTCTCTGACACAGAAACAGTAATCATTCCAGGGAAAATCAGTAGAATGCCTCCTCAGGTCCCCCTAACTGGCAGAGGCGGCAAAACGCTAAAGGCACCTTCGCTTTGGGGATCCTGAGGAGAGATTGGAAAAATTGGACAAGATACAGAAATGAGACTGTGATCGGAGGAGCCCAACGGAGATGAAAGGGTGACAGCATAATCAGAAGAGATCTAGAATGTAAGAATGTTGGGCGTGTCCGCAAGACGGTCTGGAATACGAGTAAGGTGTTACACCAGTTCCTCTAGGTCATGGACGATAGCAGAGTTGAAGGCTGCTTACCCATAATCGGTAGTGAAGGGAGAGGAAAGCCAAAGGTGGTGGTGAATATTGAAATCTTCTACAATGTAAATCTTTGAGAAAGAGTAGAGGGACAGAATGTGCTCCACTTGAAAGTTATATAGTCGAAGAAATTACTATTGTCAGAAGAGTTAGGGTATACAGCACAGATGAATTTAGATAGAGTGACTGTTGAGTCGAAGGCAGATGGTAGAAAACTCGGAAGATTCAAGAGCGTGGACACGACAGCAAGTCAAATCATTGCGTACATAGACGGAACATCCAGCTTTGGAACAAAAACGAGTATAGAGAAAGTAGGAGGGAACAGAGAAAGAGTTAATGTCAGTTGCCTCAGACAGCTGTATTTAGGTGAGGAAAAGAAGATGAGGTTTAGTAGAGGAGAGGTAGTTTTCCACAGGTTGAAAATTAAATGCAAGACCGCTAATGTTACAGAAGTTAATGTAGAAAAGTTGAGGGAGGTGTCAATGCATTTGATCATTACTAGAGAGAAGTCAGACCTGGGAACTCTTCTGGTCCCCTCCGCAGAAGGGGACTCCGAGGCTGGGTGTGGAGTCACCTTTTTTTTATTTTTTTTATTCGTTTTTCAAGTGAAGGGTGTATGTGTGGTAAGTGCATGTAGTTTTGTGTAAAGAAAGAGACATATCTTTAGAGGGCAAGCTGTGACTGCGCCCCTTGAGTTGTGAGCCACAAAGGGGGACGTTCAGCGAAATCACAACTAGCTTCAATGGAAAGTTCACAACAACGCTTGAAATGGTCCTATTAGACCTAACTGGAAGTAAATGATCTTTTCGGTATGTGTATGCTACCTCCTCTTATATATTGGAAAACATCATTACGAAGAACTTTAATTGTAGATATAAAATAGACAAAAGGAAGAGGAGAGGGAGGGATAAGTCCTGAATCATCCAAGGTGGAGTTGTTAGCATAGGTTCGAGGAGAGTTCAGCCTTAGAGACAGATATGACGGCAGTTGTCCTATCAGGATGAAATAAAGGAAGGAAAGATGAAGTAGGAAAACTATTAGAGATGTTTTTGGCCAGATACTTGATGTCTCAAGAGGAGTCAAAGATTGATATATTCTGATATATATATATATATATATATATATATATATATATATATATATATATATATATATATATATATATATATATATATATATAATCAATCAATCATGAGGAGCATACGCCATGCAGGCTCTTCCCATGCCAACTTTATAGCAAGTTTTCTTTCCGACTGTTCTATTACTGCTGTGGTAGATGGCCACTGTTCTTCTCCTAAGTCTATTAACAATGGTGTTCCTCAGGGTTCTGTCCTGTCACCCACTTTCTTTCTATTATTCATTAATGACCTTCTTAACCAAACTTCTTGCCTATCCACTCCTACGCTGATGATAGCATCCTACATCTTTCCACGTCCTTTCAGAGACGACCAAACCTTCAGGAAGACAACTCAATTCCTCCATCTATCAACTCGACACAACCTTCCAGACAACTATCTATCCCCTCTTCTTCAATGAGACTCAACTATATCCCTCTTCTACAATGAATATCCTCGGTCTGTCCTTTACTCATAATCTTAACTGGTAACTTCACATCTCATCTCTTGCTAAAACAGCTTTTATGAAGTTAGGTGTTATGAGGCGTCTCCGCCAGTTTTTCTCGCCCCACCAACTGCTTACTCTGTATAAGGGCCGTATTCGCCCGTGTATGGAGTGCTCTTCGCTTGTTTGGGTGGGTTCTAATCACTCAGTTTTTGCTAGATAGGGTGGAATCAAAAGCTTATCGTCTCATCAACTCCCCTTTTCTGACTATCTGTCTTCAGGTTGTTTTTTTTTTTTACCGCCGAAATGTTGCATCTCTTTCTATCTCTTATAGCTATTTTCATGGTAACTGTTTTACTGATCTTTCTAACTGCATGCCTCCCCTCCTCCGTCGGCCTCGCTGCACAAGGCTTTCTTCTTCCTCTCATTCTCATTCTGTCGAACTCTCTAAAGAAAGAGTTAACCAGTACTCTCAATCATTCATCCCTTTCACTGGTAAACTCTGGAACTCCCTCCCTGCATGTGTATTTCCGAATTCCTACGAGTTGTCTTCTTTTAAGAGGGAGGCATCGAGGCATTTGCGCCCCAATTTTGGCTGATGCTTTTCCACTTTTTAGAGAGCCAGCACTCAAGAGGGCTTTTTTTTTTATCTTTTCTCTTTTTTGCCCTTGGCCGGTCCTCTTCCCTACGTGAAAAAGAAAAAAAATGCCAAGTAACTCCCAGCAGGAGGCATCGACTTGAGGCAGCCATGAGTTTTGTGGAGGTCCCCTTGGCCTCCATGCTGAGAGTCAACCCGATATTCAGTATTGGCTTCCAGATAGCGTGCCACATGCCCGTATAGTCGCAGTTGTCGTTAACGGACTATGCTGGTAATCAGCCTCGAATCAGTCTCACGGAGCAATCGCTGATTTGTCACAAAGTCATACCAGCGGTACCCCATGATACTGCAAAGGCATCTAGTACCAAAGACATCAATTCGCCTTTTCAGATAGGTGTTCAGTGTCCATGTCTCACAACCGTAGAGTAAGACAGGAATCACCGACGACTTAAAGATCCGAATCTTTGTACGAGTAACGCCAAATACTCGTGTTGAGCGAGTCCATAACGCCGTGAGCCAGGCCAATCCATCGTACAACTTCCTGGCTCAACCCACAGTCGTTATGCACTACACTACCAAGGTATGTGAAACTTTCTGAGATTTCAAAGTCCTCGCCACATACTTACACATCCAGTAAGCCTCCAAACATCTGAACCTTGGTCTTTGGCCAGGAAACCTAGAGTCCCAGGGGCTTCGCCTCCTCATACAGTTCCTCTAGAGCCACTACCAGAACTTACAGTGACTCAGCAAAGATTGAATCATCAGCAAAAACAAGATCTGTGATCTCAGTATTGCCGACAGATACTCTACAATGACTTTGGTCTACAACTCTGCCTAGTAGCCAGTCCATGCAAATGTTGAAAAGTGATGGAGCAAGCACGCATCCCTTCCTCACTCCCGTATTCACAGGGAAAAAGGTGGACACGCCTCCAAAATTTACAGCACCCACGGAAACGGATTAGAGGCTAGTTAATAGACCAATAATCCATGCAGGAATCCCGCGGAGACGCAGAAGATACCAGAGTGTCTCTCGATGCACTGAGCCAAATGCCTTCGTGGGATTGACATAGGCTGCAAGCATCCAGGAGGAGATAGTAGACACCTACCGAAACAATAACTTACTCCCAGTGAGATCTAATAGCACTAGTTCGGGGGTGCTGTGAACCTTCCATTAAACCTAGTTGTGATCTCTCTGAATGTTTCCCTTTGTGTCTCACAACTCAAGGGGTTAGTCACAGCCTACCCTTTAAAGACAGCTCTCCTTCTTCACACAAAACTACATGCACTTACCACACATACACCCTTCACTCGAAATCAAAATTTAAAAGAAAAATGGGACCCGAAATAAACAACGCCTCGGAGTCCTTCTCTGGGAGGGACCAAAAATGTCCCCAGGTCGGACACCTCTCCTGTTAAAGACCACAAATGCCTTGACACTTCCCTCAACTTTTTCTACATTAACTTCTGCAACATTCGCGATCTTAGATCTAATTTTCAATCTGTGTAACACCACCTCTCCTCTACTAAACCTCATCTTCTTTTCCTCACCGAAACACAGCTGTCTGAGGCAACTGACAGTAGCCACTTCTCTGTTCTCTCCTACTTTCTCTATCCTCATTTTCATTCCAAAGCTGGATGTTGCGTCTATGTACGCAACAACTTAACTTGCTCTCGTGCCCACGCTCTTGAGTCTTCCGAATTTTCCCCCATCTAGCTACGACTTAACACTCACTCTCAAACTAAATTCATCTGTGCTGTTTATCTCTCCCCTAACTGTTCTGACTATAGTAAATTCTTCGACTACTTAACTTCTAAAGTGGAGCACAATTTGTCCCTCTACCCTTTCGCTGAAATTTCCATTCTTGGAGATTTCAAAGTTCACCACCAGCTTTGTCTTTCCTCTCCCTTCACTGACCACCCTGGTGAACTGGCCTTCAACAGTGCTATCCTCCATGACCTAGAGTAACTGGTACAACACCCTACTCGTATTCCTGACCGTCTTGGAGACACGCCCAACATTCTTGATCTCTTCCTCACCTCTAACCCATCTGCTTATGCTGACACCCTTTCATCTCCGTTGGGCTCTTCCGATCACAATCTCATTTCTGTATCTTGTCCTATTTCTCCAATCCCTCCGCAGGATCTCCCAAAGCGAAGGTGCCTCTGGCGTTTTGCCTCTGCCAGTTGGGGGGACCTGAGGAGGTATTATGCTGATTTTCCTGGAATGATTATTGCTTCCGTGTCAGAGACCCATCTCTTTGTGCTGAACGCATAACAGAGGTGTTAGTGTCTGGCATGGAGGCGTACATTCCTCATTCTTTTCTCAACCTAAACCTTCTAAACCTTGGTTTAACTCAGCCTGTTCTCGTGCTATACATGATAGAGAGGTTGCCCACAAAAGGTACTTGAGCCTTCCATCTCCTGAATCTCATGCACTTTATATCTCTGCCGGAATCATGCCAAGTCTGTTCTTCAACTTGCCAAACACTCTTTCATAAATAGAAAATGTCAAAATCTTTCAAACTCAAACTCTCCTCGTGACTTCTGGCATCTAGCCAAAACATCTCAAATAACTTCACTTCTTCATCTTTCCTCCTTTATTTCATCCTGATGGCACCACTGCCATCTCTTCTGTCTCTAAAGCTGAACTCTTTTCTCAAACCTTTGCTCACAACTCCACCTTGGACGATTCTGGGCTTGTCCTCCTCTCCTCCTCCCTCTGACTATTTCATGTCTACAATCAAAATTCTTCGTAATGATGTTTTCCATGCCCTTGCTGGCCTAAACCCTCGGAAGGCTTATGGACCTGATGGGGTCCCTCCTATTGTTCTCAAAAACTGTGCTTCTGTGCTTGCACCTTGCCTGGCCAAACTCTTCCAACTTTGTCTATCGACTTCTACCTTTCCTTCCTGCTGGAAGTTCGCCTACATTCAGCCTGTTCCTAAAAAGGGTGACCGTTCTAACCCCTCAAACTACCGTCCTATAGCTTTAATCTCTTGTTTGTCTAAAATTCTTGAATCTATCCTGAATAGGAAGATTCTCAAACATCTGTCACTTCACAATCTTCTGTCTGATTGCCAGTATGGCTTCCGTCAAGGTCGCTCTACTGGTGATCTTCTGGTTTTCCTTACTGAGTCTTGGTCATCGTCTTTTAGAGATTTCGGTGAAACTTTTGCTGTAACGTTAGACATATCAAAAGCTATTGATAGAGTCTGGTATAAAGCTTTGATTTCAAAACTGCCCTCCTACGGCTTCTATCCTTCTGTCTGCAACATTATCTCAAGTTTCCTTTCCGACCGCTCTATTGCTGCTGTGGTAGACGGCTACTGTTCTCCTAAATCTATTAATAGTGGTGTTCCTCAGGGTTCTGTCCTGTCATCCACTTTCTTTCTATTATTCATTAATGACCTTCTTAACCAAACTTCTTGCCCTATCCACTCCTACGCTGATGATACCACCCTACATCTTTCCACGTTCTTTCAGAGACGTCCAACCCTTCAGGAAGTCAACAGATCACGCGGGGACACCACGGAACGCCTGACTTTCGATCTTTCTATGATTTCCGATTGGGGCAGTGAAAATTTAGTAGTTTTCAATGCCTCCATCTATCAACTCGACACAACCTTCCAGACAACTATCCCCTCTTCTTCAATGACACTCAACTGTCTCCCTTTTCAACAATGAATATCCTCGGTCTGTCCTTTGCTCATAAAATTAACTGGAAACTTCACATCTCATCTCTTGCTAAAACAGCTTCTATGAAGTTAGGTGTTCTGAGGCGTCTCCGACAGTTTTTCTCGCCCTCAACTGCTTACTCTGTATAAGGGCCTTATCCGTCCCTGTATGGAGTACTCTTCGCATGTTTGGGGGTTCCAGTCACACAGCTTTGCTTGATAGGGTGGAATCGAAAGCTCTTCGTCTCATCAACTCCTCTCCTCTCACTAACTGTCTTCAGTCTCTTTCTCACCGCCGAAATGTTGAATCCCTTTCTATCTTTTATCGCTATGTTCATGGTAACTGTTCTAGTGATCTTGCTAACTGCATTCCTCCCCTTCTCTTGCGGCCTCGCTGCACAAGCCTTTCTTCTTCTTCTCATCCCTATTCTGTCCAACTCTCTAATGCAAGAGTTAATCAGTATTCTCAATCATTCATCCTTTTCACTGCTAAACTCTGGAACTCCCTCCCTGCATCTGTATTTCTGAATTCCTACAACTTGTCTTCTTTTAAGAGGGAGGTATCGAGACCCTTGCTCCCCTAATTCTGGCTGACGGTTTTGGCACTTTTTGCACTTTTTAGAGAGGCAGCACTCAAGTGGGCCTTTTTTAACTTTCTTTTTTTGCCCTTGGCTGGCCCTCTTCCCTACGTAAAAAAAAAAAAAAAAAATCTCCTGTTGAAACTCACGTCAGCGTTCCACCACTAAGCGAAGCGCTAGGATCCAGTAATTTGTTGAATTACCGTGCGTGAACCCAGACTGTTCAGGTCTATGGTGTTTGAGTTGGTGACTGCGGATATGCATCAACAGCAAATGGGCAAGCACCTTGCCTGGTACGCTGAGAAGTGTTATACCGCTGTAGTTGTTGCATTCCTGATGGTCCCCTTTCCCCTTCCAGACAGGGATGACCAATCCCTTTTTCCAGTCAGGCGAAATGGAACCTGAATGCCATACAGCAGTCAAGACAGCATACAAACCACGCATCATGGCCTTAACCCCCGCTATGAGCAGCTCCACACTGATGTTACAGATGCCAGCTGCCTTTCCACAACTTAACTTTGCCACAGCGTCTTTCACATCATCATTGGAGGGTGCAGTTTCGTGATGGGTGGATCAGCATCAGCATCCAGCAGTCTGGAGCTATCCGCTTGGAAGATCCACTGTGAACAGCTAGAACATTCTAGGAAAAACTGAGCACCAAGTAAATGACACCTCCATTATTGAGCAAAAAGTAGATCAACTTTAACAAATGTTAGCCCTTCAAACCAAACATTTCAGAATCTTGATAAACAATTGGTAACTTCCTCCTCACCCCACCACTACCAAACTACGAGATGTCCCAGTGTTAGAACTTAATCAGTTACAAGGACTTAATGCTACCATCTAACTCCATATTTTCTATGAATTAATAGAGCAATATAGTGATAATAATTCAAGAAGAGTTCAGATTGCAAAAGGGAGAGTCAGTGCTGAGCTAGCAGCCCTCATTCTTAACTACCAAACACTGCATAACTGTAACAGTTTGGAAAAGCTCATACAATTAGCAAAAAGTCATTTTTCATCAGAAGTGAATATTGACAGAGCGTGGCAAGAAAAAGATAGTGGAGAGTATGATATGGCAGAGTAATTTCAGACGTTTGCTAACAACTTTATTTGTCAATATGCAATTCTGGAAACACGGTTCGCGGGTGAAAAGCTCCCAAATCGTGATAAAACTATTAAAAGGAAATTGTGGCAAGGCTTGACTCAAGAAGCTAAGAGGAAACTACATCGATTCCTTGATGAATATTAACCCATTAGTAAATCTATTGACAGGGTAGAACATGAGCGACAATTGCTCAAGGTTACTCATGCCCCGTCAGTTAGTACACTCAAGTCAGAAAGAAAAACGCCTCCTCTCAAGAAAGAACAAAACCCTGTAAGTCACCCTACTAGTCCAAATATTCTGTCTCAAACAAATGCTATATCCAGGGAATCCGCAGAAGTAAATGAACTCAAGAGACAGATTGATGACTTAACCAAACAAGTAGAAAATTACAAACACCATCTAACAGACCACCACCTAGGCAGTATTGTTCACACCGCAGATTACATACGCATTCATTGAGAGAATGCTGGAGAAAGCCCACCCAAGGCTCATGTTTTTTATTGTAGATGATATTGAGTGCTGGCGTGGAAACAAAAACTGCCTAGGAAAGCCAAGTCAAAGAACATGACTAACCCGGAACACACATCTCCTACCATCAACATAGCTGTCAACCATAAGACCATGAGAGCAGTTGTAGATACAGGAAGTGGGTACTCACTGATCAAAGAAGCGGCTGTAAATAAACTTGGAAGTGAGCTAGACAAGAGATGTGCAGTACCAAATTTACAGAGAGTTACAGGACCCTCTCTGGGAGTTCTTGGATGGATGGATGGATGGATTTTGATTTTTGGCGCCGCAACAAGAATGGCGCCGCTACAAAAAAAGAAATGAAACCAACGTATATATAAAAAAAAAATAATTAAAATTAATAAAAAACAATACAATAAAAAGGTAAAAAAACTAAAAATACTATAAAACTAAAACTAAATAAAACTTAAAACTTAAAATACATAGCAGTTAAAAACAATACTGTAGCTAAAAACTAAAAAAGATAATAAAACTAAATAAAATATTGAAATACATATAATAAAATTCAAAGCTTTGGGAGAAGGCCAGCTTCTCCCAAAAACTTAAAAACGTCATGGCCTGGGCCAGACACTCTGGTCCAAGGACCTTTGAGATATAATAGACACCGCTATCTCTACCGCGACAGCGGTAGAGGTAGCGGTGTCGTAACTCGATCAAACTAGGGCACTCTACCAACAGGTGCCGCACGGTGAGCGGCACCAAGCAGTCATCACAGTAAGGTTGAGGGTCCCTGGTCAGGAGGTACCTTTGTGTAAGGTACGTGTGACCTATACGAAGTCGCGCCAATAAAGTCTGTGCACGGCGATCCCGGACATGGGAGTATGTCCAATGAGGGGTAGTGGAAGGAGTGATCTCTCCCATTTTCGAGGTTGCGATCCCCGTTAGCCATCTCCTCTGCCAAATTGCTGCAACCGCCACACGAATTACATGAAATACATCTCGAAACGGAACAGGGAAGGAGATGGAGCGCGACTTGCTGCCTCTTTAGCGAGGCGGTCTGCGTGTTCATTCCCTGGAACACCAACGTGACCAGGGACCCAACAGAACCCAACACGATATCCTCGTTTGGTAAGAAGATATAGCCACTCCAGGGCTGATAAAACCAAAGGGTTAAGGGAGACAGTGCAAGAGAGAGCAGTAAGAGCACTGCGACAGTCACTAAAAATTGTAAAAGACGAAACAGGGAGAGTAAAATTATCTGTAAAGCTAGGACTATGGCAGACAGCTCCGCAGTAAAAACGGACGCCACTGAAGGAAGGCTGCCACACCGATAAAAAGAGGGGAAAACCACACTAAACCCAACGCCTGCGTCGGATTTGGAACCATCAGTAAAAACGGGATATCATCAGAATGGATAAAAAGTGTTCTAAAAACCGTGTGTGGGACAGAGCTGGCAGAAAATCCTTCTTGCCATCCATGGCAGGAGGGCATAATGAGATAACAGGAAGCTGCCAATAACCAACTCGTGGGAGCCGGAAAGAGTACACAGGAGTGGGGTCGATAGATAATCTGCCATGAGATTTGCACTCGAAGGCCAAAAGGTTTAGGAGACTCGGTCGAGTGACATATGCCTGCGAGCACGAGTCCCGCAATATTGACAGACAAGGGACGGAATCAGGAAGACGGTGGGTGCGAAACCAACACCGGAGCATCGAAGACTGGCGCCGGAGGTCGAGCGGCCAGAAACCAGCATCCACTAGTAGGCTAGGTATTGGAGATGTCCGAAATGCACCCGTAGCCAAGCGGACCCCAGCATGATGCACGGAGTCAAGCGTGCGTAGCCGTGCATCCGTTGCAGAAGAGTAGATCTCACAACCGTATTCCAGCTTAGGAAGGATAAGTGTACGGTGAAGCAGCAGCAAAGTGTCCCTGTCCGCACCCCAAGAGGTGTGACTTAAAACCCGAAGAAGGGATGCCTGCCAACAAGACACCTTAAGAGAACGGAAATGGGGAACCCAAGTAAGACGGTTGTCAAACAATAGGCCAAGATATCGAGTGGCCTCCACACATGAGAGGCGTCTATTGGCTAAATATAAATTGGGATCTGGATGGACGCCACGATTACAGAAAAAATGCATGGACACGGTCTTTGAGGTGGAGAATCGAAAACCATTTATGTTGGCCCAACTGGATACCCACCCTATTGATTGCCAGTTGGAGCTTGCGCTCAATCTTTGACATCCTAATAGCACCAAAAGAAATACATAAATCATCTACATATAAGGAACTGTGAATGCCATCTGGTAGAGTATCTATAACACCATTTATGGCGACTGCGAATAATGTAACACTAAGAATACTTCCTGTGGGACACCATCATTTAAAGCAGTAGCCTCGGAGAGAACACTCCCAACTCGAACCCGTAAAAGACGTCTGGATAAAAACTGCTGGATAAAAATAGGAAGGTGGCCACGAAGGCCAAAATTAAACAAAGACTGTAAAATGCCATGACACCAAGCTGTGTCGTAGGCCTTCTCCAGGTCAAAAATACAGTTACTTGGTGGTGGTGATTAGCAAAGGCCTCACAAATAGAAGACTCTAGGGATAAAAGAGCATCAGTAGTAGACCTCATCTTTCGGAAGCCATACTGTACCGATGACAAGTACTTCCCTCTCCAAGTACCACATGAGTCTTACATTTACCATCTTTTCTAACACTTTACAAATACAGGATGTCAAAGATATAGGACGGTAGTTCGTAGCCTGGAGATTATCTTTCCCAGGCTTCGGAAACGGGAGAACCACTGCCACAGCCCATGAAGATGGAAAGTCACCGTTATGCCAAATCATATTATAAAGATTTAATAAAAAGTTAAAAGCACGCACTGTCAGACATGTGACGCAAAAAGGCATAAGGAATGTCGTCTGGACCAGGAGAAGAGTCATGACACTGGGACAAAGCAGTCCGCAACTCGGAGGCAGAGAAAGGGACATTATAGGACTCCCCTCCAGTGGAAGAAAAATTTATGCCGAGAGATTCCATTCTCTGGCGGTAACGTGCGCCTGGGGCTGCAGGATCCTTCCGGGAAACACTGGCAAAGTGCTCCGCGACAGTCTTAGGATCTGCCACCGTTCGCCCAACAGACAACAAAACTGGTGGGGGAGGAGCAGAATACTTTCCAGCAATTCGGCGGACTTTGTTAAAGACATCCGTAAAAAAGGAGCGGGCGTTAATGGAAGAGACATAAGCTTTCCAAGAGGCTCTTTGTGCCTCTTTCAAAACACGGCGGGCCCGAGCTCGGCAGCGTCGAAAAGAGTCCAGACACTGCGGGTCCCCACGATGTCGCCGGAGACGAGAGAAAGCTGCCCGTTTCTGTTTCACAGCGTTAGTGCACGCTGCGTTCCACCAAGGAACGGGACGCTTAGTAAAGCGACCGGACGTCCTAGGCATTGTCTGAAGCGCTACTGAATGAAAAAATCGGTAAAATAATCAACAGCCTCAGCACAAGTAGAAAAGTCAGCCAGCGGACGGATAAAAGAGCTAAGGTCTGTGAATCGAGGCCAATCTGCCTTGTCTAAAACCCAGCGTGGGGCCGGGACTGTGGCTCAGAGTTCACAGATTGTAATAAAATCGGAAAGTGGTCACTACCGTGTAAATCCGGTAGGACCCGCCAATTAAAATCAAGGAAAGAATTAGATGTACACAGAGAAAGATCGATAGCTGTAAAAGTCCCAGTAGGACTGTGGAAATGTGTAACATCCCAGAATTTAAAACCTCCAATCCCTCATCCTCAATAAAAGAACCGATTAAAACCCCACGAGGATTACTAGCACCTTCATCCCACAATGGGTGACGGCCGTTAAAATCTCCCAACAAGAGGAAAGGCGGAGTCAGCTGACGCACCAGGCCGTCAAGCTCACCCCTGGAGACAGGAAGCCGAGGAGGAGATATAAACTGCAAATGGTGTAGGATCGTCCCATAAAGACCTTAACAGCAACCACCTGAAGGGAGAGTTGAGTTGCAAGGGACAACAGGTATGTCTTGACGGACTAGGATAGCTGTGCCACCGTGGTGGCCCTGGTCAGGAAAGGAGTGCTAAAAAGGCACGATAGCCAGGAGGACTAGAATAAGTACTATCACCTAGCATAGTCTCTTGTAGAGCTACACAGGCTGGAGAGAACTCCGACAGTAAAGCTCGGAGTTCCCCCCACGAGGCGCGAAGGCCTCTACAGTTCCACTGTAGAAGCTTGAAGATGACTATTTAGGTGCAGTGGACGGGCGAGCCTTTTGAAGGGCTGCCCGTGACTCACCTGACTAGAAATAATCAACGACGAGAAGACACCGGGAGTTGAGATGTGCCGGGTCGTTGGACCGCAGCCTTTCGGCCTACCGGTGAGTGATGCGAACCATCATCACTCCTACCGGTCATCGGAGGACGAGGGTCAGGCTGGACTGCACTTTTTGATACAGCGGGTCCACGAGGGACGGCTGTGACAATATCATCGGACGTCTCCATGCTAAGACCGTCCTCATCACAAGAAGCCCGATCTGAGACGGAGGGCGTCACAGAAGGCTGGACAGAAACTACTGGAGCTACCATTGCAGAGCGGTCCCTGGAGGACTCACGATCATGTACACCGGGAGAAACCTTAGATTGTTTAGGCTGAGCTAAATCTATCGACTCCGCAGAGCCGCGGTGCCGTTTGGTCAGGCCCTTCAAAGGCTTAGGTGATACAGGACATGGTAAATGGACATCCACTACATGGGTGACTTTGGTCAAGTCCGTATTATTCTCGTCACTTCTTACAGATGACTCAACTGAGTCGTCAGACAAAAGGGCAAACCTATTAGCCAGATGAACAGGACCACCCGCCCCAACAGAGCGAGAGGTAGCAGAAGGAGTTGTCTTTGGACCGGCAGACTCAGCTGAAGAGCGTGCAGCCAATGAAGCATAGGATGTCGCACCAGTACCGGCCTTCTGGCGGTACAGGAGTTCACGGCGGGCGCTACCGAGGCTGATGAACTGAGTGTTAGCAAGCTGAAGAATGTCCTGCTCCAGGCGATACCTAGGGCATTACCTGGAACGTACCTGGTGAGCATCACGGCAATAGAAACAATAAGCTGCAGCATTGCAATGCTCCTCAGAATGTGAGCCTAGTGCTGAGCAATTACCGCATCGAGAAGCTTCCTTGCAGGAGCTTTTGCCATGGCCGTAGCCGTAGCACGAGAAACATTGAAGAATAAAACGCCTCACCCTAAGATTAATAGGTCCGATATTAACACGGTCAGGGAGGGTGGAACCAAAAAAGGTGAAAAGGACCATGTTGGAAGAGTTCCTCATCTTAGTCACCTTTTGGACTGAGCTAGGACACATTGCTAGTATTTCCTCATCAGGAAATTCGTAAAGATCCAGACTGTACGCACAAACCTTTACTGTAATTAAAGGTGGGATGTGCCTTAATAGTCTCAAACATGCTGTCAGAAGGACATGGTAGATGTTGCAACATCATTGCCTGCGTAATATCTTCCACTCGAACTAGCACCCCCTTACCATATTTCTTGAGGTTTCCCTCAGGAATCGTGCCGATCTCTTTGGACAGTTACCGGGAGGCATTTCTGTAGTACGCCACAAACCAACGTACCATACGCCTTGAGAAGTGAGTGCAAGGCATGGTAGGAAAATGATGGATTAACATTTACCATCAAAAGGGAGTCACATGCAGCAGAAATGCGTCCCTCAGGAGAACTCCTAGAAAAGGAGACTGCTGTGGGAGGCCCTTGTGGAGGAGAATCCTCCTTCTCACTCAGACCTGAAGATGACGTCTCGCGGGCCAGGTCAGCCACCTCACGAGAACCTGAATTTTTTTTGTGTTTTACCATATGTATAAAGTTACACAAAAAAATAGCTCCATGGGCAAGGGAAACCACCTACTGGTACTACAATGGGAGCGAGCGCTGGCTGCCGTGGACGGGGTACCTCGTCCTCGTTTAAAAAAAAAGGTCCCACATGATATAAAAGTTTGTCCACGACGGCCTGGACACCCAACCATCCAGCACAGGACGGCCCCTATTGGGCGATCCCTCCAACGGGTGGCTTCGCTGGTCCACTGGCAGCCTACGTAGGAACCATTTAGTCTGGCCCGTCACTGGCGACCTTACTAGCATGGGTAGCCCTCTCCCCCTCGAAAGGGCAGAGCAGGGGCCTAAGCCCCCTCTAGCCTAGCTCGCCAGGTCATAGGGGCACGCAAACCACCCCCCCCACCACGACAAGGCAGTTCCCATCTGCGGGGGGGAGTTCTTGGCATGATCTGGTTAGAAATAGGAATAGGTGATGACCATTGCACAAATAGTGGTTCCCAGTGGTACCAAACAGCTACCTTGATGCAGATTTATTATTAGTTGTTGATGTGATAACAAGAGCTCCTTTTCACTGAAATAGTAAAGCTAATATGGGGAAATACTCCTTATGTCATCAGCCACATTGTAAGACAAAGAGGAAAAGTAGAGATAGTAAAAGAAATTCCTTCCAACATAACCCCAGGAAACAACTCAAGAAGAGTAAACCTATATAAACCCACTAGAATTGAACCTTACCAGTCACAGTTCATCCCTATAGTAGTGAAAGAGAAACCAGGGGAGACATTACTAATTAATTCTCAACCCCAAATTTGCCATAATAACTTGCCAATTCTAACTAGAGAAAATGAGAAAAATACTATCCAACTACCCTTCATGAACAACACCAAAAGTGTAAAGGAATTCAAGCAAAGATCCTTGTTAGGGTCATTTGAGCATCTCAGCTTAGAAACAGTCAATAATATCCAACCCCAGAAAGTATGCCACAATCTAGAAATTTAAAACGATCTCCTACCTAACAATGATCAAGTAAAAGCTCAGGACAACCGTAGGAGACCAGAAAAAAATCAACCAAGCTAATCAAACAGAAAAACTGGAGCCACCTAAGTCCTGCACAAAGAAGAATTAAAAACAGCCTTTCTAGAAAACTATGAACTACATATTTATTTTAGACAAAAATGAACTAGGCTTAATGAAGGGACCTCCTACTAAGATTAACGTAGCTGACCTACAACTCAGTCGCGAACCAAGGTACCGTTACCCAAAAGAGTCAAAAGCGTTGATAGTAAAATTGCTACAAGACATGGAGGATAGGGAAATCATTAAAAAATCTACATCAATATGGCTGTCTCCCATCGTCTTATTAAACAAATCTGATGGAAGTAAAGAGATGTGTCTTAATTTTCCGACATAATAACAAATACCTTGCCACAGATATTTATCCCTTACCAAAAGTAGAAGAACCAGTAGATCAGGTTGCTGGTCACCAATATTATGCAAGTGTAGACATGCGAAAGGTCTATTTTCAAGTACTCTTTGCGGAAAATAGCAGAGATATCACAACATTTAGTGATGGAGTACCTTCATATAGATTCAGGAGACCCCCATTTGACCTCAGCTGCTCCCCAGCCATTTTCACATGTCACATGGCTAGTCTTTTGTCTCCATTATTAAAAGAAGCGTGGGTAAATAACCATTTTGACGGTCTCATTATCGGGGCTCCTGATTTCACCACACTCACCCAAAGATTAAGAAAAAATCTCTCCTTACAAAAGAAAAAAAAAAAAAAAGATGGGGTAAAACTCAGTCTTAGTAAATGTGAAATGGCCAAAATTGAAATTACTTTTCTAGGATTTAGAATATCAAATGAAGAAAGTTAACCAGACCCAAAAATATGTACAAACAGTATTTGAAATGAAACCACCCACTGAAGTGAAAGAGGTGAGACGCTTCTTAGGGATGACAGGATTTTATAGAAACATGTTCCTAACTTTGCAAAAATTGCTGAACCCCTAACTAAACTCACCTGTAAACCAACACAATTTTCCTTGGACAAAATAGTGCCAGACGGCTTTTGAAACATTGAAAGAGTGCCTTCCCAAAACACCTGTACTTACCAGAACCCAAAATAACCAACCTTTCAGAGTTACAACTGATGCTAGTAACACCAATGTAGATAGCGTCCTCAGTCAAACTCAATCTGACGGAAATGTTTAGCCTCTTGGCTATTTTTGAAAAAAAAAAAAAAAAAATCCACTGAAAGTCGTTACTCAGCCACAAATAAAGAAGCCCTAACTTGTTGTCATTTCCATTACCACCTTTGGGGCACAAAACGCACTATCATAACTGATCATCAATCCCACACTAGTACTTTTAAAAGAAAGACTAAATCAGCCACAATAAACCGCTGGATACTGAAAATGAGAATTTCCAGGAATGAGAGGAATACAGTACGTCAAGGGAAAATATAACTATGTATCAGACCAACTTTCCAGGCCAGTTAGAATAGTTCAACGTAATCTAACAACAACTTTGTTAGGCCTCACCCCAGAAGAATTTAAAACCTATCAGAGAGAAGTAAAATGGAAAGAAATGACTGAATATTTAAAAGGAGACTCAGTTCCAACTAAGAAATACCATAAAACTATACTACAACAATTCACTGTAATAGATGAAATATTTTCTATGCTAAAGAAACACTTAATGGCTGCATACAGTATACTTTAGTGGTCCCTCACAGTTTAAAATAGTTTAAAACCAAAAGCAATGTTACAAGCCCTTGAAGCCTCAGGAAATTTAGGACAAAAAAACTTTCTTGAAAGCTGCAAAAATATTTTATTGGTGTAATTTAAAAAAATAATGTTGGTAATTATGTAAAACAATGTGTAACCTGTCAGAGATTTAAGATACCAGCTGGTTTACAACAATCTTTCCAAGAATTACCTTCAGTAGGAAAGCCCTTAGAGAGAATAGGAATTGATCTAACTAATATGATTAATGGAAGTCAAGGGTACAGATATGTGTTTACCACTGTAAACCATTCTAGTAGGTTTGTAAAATTCCATCCCTTAAAATCAAAACACACACATGGAATTATAGAGGCACTAGAGCAATACGTGACAGATTTTGGGACTCCACAAAGAATCGTCTTGGACAATGGAGGAAAGTTCACTTCCCAAGCCTTCAAAGACTTCTGTCAACAACTCCTCATCACCTTGTACTACATGACACCTTATCAACCTCAAGGGAACACGATCACCGAGCGACTGCATCGAACCCTCAAGTCTATCATGGCTGCCATATGCCAAGATCATCCTCTGCGGTGGCCAAAATTACTGCAAATGTGTCAAACCATTATGAACGCAGCAGTCCACACCCATACCGCCAAACAACCATACTTTGCATTCTTTTCACGACCTGCTCCACGTACCTCATTACCTACTGTAGACGGTGAGGAGTGTGATCTCGACATTTCCCGCTGTGTTATTTGTGAAACTCATGAGAAAATGACCTAAAATTATTGGAGTGTTGAAAACAGAAAACGCAAAGAACAAAAGATGGATTTTGGCG
This sequence comes from Portunus trituberculatus, assembly GCF_017591435.1. Taxonomy (NCBI): domain Eukaryota; kingdom Metazoa; phylum Arthropoda; class Malacostraca; order Decapoda; family Portunidae; genus Portunus; species Portunus trituberculatus. The sequence continues at coordinate 90,505 of NC_059270.1, forward strand.
CGTCACTATGAGTAAAACGAGATACCACTGATACCTTTGTATCTCACAACTCTAGAGACGAATCACAGCCTGCTCTCCAAAGACAACTTTCTTTCTTTAAACAAAACTACAAGTTTCAAACTGATGGTGAACGAAGAGGCTGCCTGGGTGGAAGACTTTTTTCCCTAGATACTTTAAAAAAATCTGGTGTGATGTCCCCAAGGGACATTCTAGAGTGATGGTTAAACAAGGCTATTGTATCAAATGTGTAATGAATTAAATGAAAAGAAATGTAAATTTCCAAGGGCCAAGTGAAATTCGTAATCCCGTCCGTGGATGGAGGATGAATATACTAGTTTAAGTAGAGTGAAAACTTATTTTAGGAGAGGAAAATCTTGTGTAGTGCCAGGGACATTAATATTATACTAAATTTATTAATTATCAATGTTATAAATGTAACTACACACACACGTGGATAGTAGAGACCGAAGGCTTACTGTCTGACAGACACAGACCGTAATGATACCGTCTCTCGGAGAGAGAGAGAGAGAGAGAGAGAGAGAGAGAGAGAGAGAGAGAGAGAGAGAGAGTAACCATCAGTGAATTTAAAAATACTAAATTCTAGTGCTGCATAACTAAATGTCTAACACGAATTTTTTCACTCCAGTTGGTAGAGGGAGAAATGAGCTGTTCGAAAAAAAATGTCTTTCATTCATGTAACACAGTAGTAATGTCAATTAAATAATTTTTAATTGCGTCCATGCCAGTCCTATTGTGACGACTGCTAATAATTGTGAACCTGTGAGAAAGACGAATGGATAATGTTCCCACAGTACCATCTCCGTTCCTCGTTTGAGCAGGTCAGTTGCATGCGTTGCTCCCGTAATATTAACGTAACTTTTATATGAAACATAGTGCTTATACATATATATTGTTTAATTACTTATACAGTACCATCTCGTTCCTCTTCTGAGCAGATAGCGGCGAATACCCATTCTCTGTGCTCGATATCCATGTGTGTAGTTAATAGCAGAAAAGTGATGTTATTGTGTTGGCAGTGGTGTTGAAAGAGAACAGGGGAGGGGGAAATGACACCATTCGGTAAATTTCTCCCCATAAACAATGCATTGCGGCTCCAAAGACAAGTTAAGTGAGTTTTCTTGTGGAACTATGAAGTGATCAAGTCGCGCCTGTTGCCGCGCAAGTCATGTGTAGTGAGGCTGTATGAAGTAGTGAATTATACTATGTATTTTTATTTTCTTGCATTTACTTTGTGGTAATTGATATACACTCTTCCAATGAACTGGGCTGTAAGTCGAAAACGACGTGATTGTGGGGAGAATGTTCTCTTAATAGTATTCCATTACTTTATTTGTTTATTGTTTATTTATTTATTTTTCTCTTTTAATTAGATTTGTTCAAATTTATTGTGAATTAGTATTCTTGCAATAATATTTTAGATTAAACCAGTGCCTTTAAGCTCCGCTACCGCTACCATTTGGAAAATAAATCACGAATTTAAAAATCTTCATAATCTTTTTCTTATAATTTCCCCCGCATTACACATACTACTTGAAACAGTTGCTTGTAGCACAAAGCAAGTTTGAGTAGGGTCAGGGCGAGCGGCAAGCTTGCAGTTAACAAGCTTTTGGGGTAGGTAGGAGCGCGTGGATTGAGCAGGGAGGTGCATGGGGTGGATAGGTTACACATGGCACAAATCAGTAACAAAGCAAACTTTTCGGAGATGGTGAGTGGGTAAGCACTGCACCCACCAGTATGTATGTTATAAAGAATGCAGTGTGCTGGTGGAGGAAGACAAACTTCACCAATGTCCACTTTGTAGGTATATTGCCAGGAATGAGTACAGGGGCAAGAGCTCGTGCTGGGTGCGTCTGGCCCTGACGACACCTAGGTCTCGACTAACCTACCTGAATCTAGCAGATAGGGCCAAAACAGAGGAACGTGAGAAATAGACATCATAAGTGTATTGTATGTAAACATAATATAAACAATCAAAACATAGTTATAATGAAATGATAAGATAGAATGATAGCAATAATAATCATGTAATAATACAATGTAAATGTGTGTCGTATAGGCACCATCACATTGTTCATACCGAGAGAGCAGTCCAACCTGGAGTCCCCAGAAATTAACTCCGTGGCTAGTTTTGGAGTGGTTGTCTTTTTATGTGAAGGGTATATGACTAGTAAGTGCATGTAGTTTTGTGCAAAGGAGGAGAGTTGTCTTTAGATGACAGACTGTAACTGCCCCTTGTGCTGTGAAACACAAAGGAAAAAATTCAGCAAGTTTACAACTAGCTTTGATAGTAAATTCACAGCACCCACTGAACTGATCCAGACTGGGTATACCAGAACAGATCCAGAACAGATCTAGTGCTATTAGGAGTCACTGGGAGTATATTATCGTTTCGTTATGTGTATATCTCCTCTTTGGTGTAGTAACCTTATCCTTATTATTTACGAGGAATTTCCCGGATTTTTCGAGGAGACATGGAACGGTGCATGGAGGTGGTGTCTTCACCTTGTCTATACTTTACAAGATCCTTTCACTGTTTTAAGCCGATATGATCGCCCCTCATCTTCTTACTTTCCACCCACTGCTCCCTGGGTCAAGCTTGGGTGGCTTCCACGTGGGTGGCTTACTTTTTTGTGCAAGGATTTGTTCCGCCTCGTAGATTTGTGCTTGTAGAAGCACCACAGAAGGTACTTGTTACCCGAGGCAGTGGTTCAAACCATAGTTGGTCTGAGGACTTTACAGTTTCTGGGGCATCCATCGCTCTTGTGTTCCCAAGAGCACCTCAGTTAGCTTTTCCACTTGTTGATCCAAGTCCTGCTTGTTGTAGGCTTGCTCAGTTTGTTATCTCCAGGCAGCACTACAGATGTTCCCAGATTGCGTCTACCCACTACCACAAATTGTGGATGGAGATATCTTCACGGGTCATCCTGAATGTTATCGTCATCAAGATGACCTCGTGGTCTGAACTACCAACAGAGCCCAGAGGGGAGCAATTGACAGTGTAGATTGGCTAGCAAGGAGTCGAGGGACTGCTGTATCTCTCATTTGTTTAGGTCATCGTTGGTGACGACATTATCACATCGGTAAGCTATCATGAGGCGATCGAGATTGTTGGTAATGTACTTTACCAGCGCTGTCCACTGGGGAGGGAGATGAGTAACAGCCCACTTATTCTTAACGTTTTCCTTACCTCTAATCCTCCTGCTTACGCTGATACCTTATCTCCTCCGTTGGTCTCCTTCCATCACAATTTCTTATCCGTATCTTCTCTTATTTCTTCAATCCTAGCTCATTATCCTACAAAGGGGAGGTACCTCTAGCATCTAGCCTCTGCTAGCTGGAAGTAATTGAGGTGGTGTTATGGTAATTTTCCTTAGAATAACTACTCACTTTTTTTTCTCAACCTAAACCTTCCAAAGCTTGTTTTAACACAAAATGTTTTTGCGCTATACATGATAGAAAGGTGGCCTTTAAAAGATACTAGGGCCTTACATTACTCATGTGCTTTATATGTCTGCCCAGAATAATGCCACGTCTATTTTTTTTAGCTTGCAAACAGTCCTTCACTAAAAGAAAATGTAAAAATCTTTCAAAATCCAACTCTGCTCGAGACTTTTCATATTTTCCTTCTTTATTTCATTTAGATCTCTCTATCTCATTTGTCTTTAAAGCTGAACTCAGACCTTTTTGCTAATAACTCTACCTTGGGTGATTCTTCGCTTATTCCTGCCTCTCCTCTCCCTTCTGACTATTTTACGCTTTTCATTAAAATTCTTTGGAATAATATTCTCCATGCCCAAGCTGGCTTAAACCTTCATAAGTCTTATGTACCTAATGTGGTCCCTACTATTGTTGTCAGAAACTGCCTCCATGCTTGCACCTTGCCTCGCAAAGTTCTTTTTTAGCTCTATTTATCATGTTCTATTTTTCCTTCTTGCTGGAAGTATTCCTACATTCAGCCTGTTCCTAAAAAAAGATTACCTTTCTAATCCCTCAAACTATCGATTTTTTAGTCTCTTGCATTTCCAAAGATTTTGAATCTTTCCTCAATAAGAAATATTCTTAAAAATCTGTCAGTTTACAATCTTCAATTTGATTACTAGTATGGTTTCCGTTAATGCCACTCAACTGGTGTTTTTCTGGCTTTCCTTACTGAGCCTTTATCATCCTCTTCTATAGATTTTAGTTAAACTTTTGCTGTTGCCTGACACATATCAAAAGCTTTTGATAGACTCTGGCACAAAGCTTTGATCTTAAAATTACCCTTCCACGGCAACGTCATCCCAAGCTTCCTCTCTGCTATAAATCTATTGCTGCTGTGGTTTTAAATTTACTAACAGTGGTGTTCTTCAGGGTTCTAGCCTGTCACCCACTCTTTTTCCTATTATTAATCAAAGATCTTCTAAAACAAACTTCTTGCACTATTCATTCCTACGCTGATGATACCATCCTACACATTTTCACGTCTTTTCAGAGATAACCAAACCTTTTTTAGGGCAGATAAAACGTAGTGCGTAGTGTACAGTGCCTCAAAAATTCAATTCCTCCATTTTTCAACTCCCTTCTTCTTTAATGACACTCAATTGTTCCCCTTCTTCTACACTGAATGTCTTCTGTCTTTCTTTTACTTATAATCTAAACAAGAAACTTCACATCTCATCTCTTGCTAAAGCAGCTTCTATGCAGTTTGGCAATATGATGCGTCTTCGGCAGTTTTCCACATCCCCCATGTAACTGTACAGGGGTTTCATCTGCTCATGTACGGAGTACTCTTTGCATGTACGGAAGCGGAATTTCCACTCTCACAGCTTTATTACATAGGATGGAATCAAAAGCTTTTCGTCTTATGAATTCTTTTTTTTTTTCTGACTGCCAGTCTTCATTTGCATTCTCACTGTCGCAATGTTTCATTGCTTGGTATCTTTTGCCACTATTTCCATGGTAACTGCATGCTTCCCCTCCTCCCACGGCATCGCTACAACAGACTTTCTTCTTCCTCTCACCCTTATCCTGTCCACCCTTCTAATGTAAGAATTAACCAGAATTCTCATTCATTCTTATTTTTTTTTATTTATACCATGTGGGCTTCTAACGGGAATTTATGGGCTAAAGGAGGTACTCTTTGGGGTGCCTCCTATCTGAAAGCACACCCGTTAGGGAACTGTAACCCCAGAGTAAGGAAGCCCTACTTACAATCGGACTGTGGACAGGATTCGAACCTGGATACCCATCGTGTCCGATGGCGCACGTGATTTCACTCTACTCTGGAACTCCCTACCTACTTCTGTATTTCCATCTTCCTATAACTTAAACTAATTTAAGAAGGAAGTTTCTAAACATTTTTACCCTGGAAAGGACTGGCAATTAAGTGAACCTTTTTCTTTTAACACTTTCTGTTGCCCTTGGCCCTTTTTCTTCTTCCTTCATAATAAAAGTGTACCTGGGACACCTTGTCTAGCTTGAGTATAATTGCTTTTATGTCCAATGGGATGGGTGCGTCTAGCACTACAGTGTTAAGGAAAGCCTTGTATCAGAAGGCAACTCCTTGCAAGAGTTGAGCCTTCCTAACCTAGGCTGAATAACATTTTATTCGGGCATAGGTTTTAGTCATGTATGTGCCTCACACTATGTTCACCCACATGAACCTGTGTGTTCTCCTGCGTTTTTGTGTTAGTCTTGCATATTTACTGGCATAATTCTTTTTTTTTTTTCAATGTTGCCATTTAAGAAGGCCATTTTGTCAGTGTAGAGATCTGTAAGGAATAGTTTGCCTGCTGCTGGTGTGGGAGTGTGTAAACGTGAAAATACTGGGCTGGAGCAAGTAGCGATGCTCAGCTGGTTTGGCTGAGTTTTGGGAAACCCTAGGTAGCGCTCCGGATGAGGGCGAGTCTCTCCTGGCTGTTGAGCCGGACAACCTCTACTAGATCTTCATGCTGGTGCTCTGCCACCATCTCACGACAAGTGGTAGCGTCCCTAGCAGTGCTCAAAACTTGAAGTATTTTGGGCACTGGTCATTCGAGTGACCTCTGCGGTGGCAGCGGACGCAATTTTTTTTTATGTTATGGCCTATAGTGCCTGTAGGCATACTTGAAGAGTATATGTGGGAAGCGCTGTTCAGCTTCCTCTCTTTAATGTCGCAGGCAATTTCATTTATAGTGGTATCCATATCAGGTCCCATATCACCACCCAAGCGCATCTTTATGTAACCACCTAGAACCTGGGTATCATGGTGACATGTAGGTAGCTTTAAACCACTCTACAAATGGCATAGGTTAAAAACGGTACGTGGTGGGATTCGAACCAATACGTGGATGTATGCCCGATCCTACGCTTACCACCTTATCCACTACGCCACTGCCTCCCAAAACGAGCTGGCCTGCAGTCCTGCTTCTTGCGTTTATTGGTGGCGTGGTAGCTGTCCGCGTTTCTGGTGAGGTTGTTGTGCTGCAAGACTTACGCGCGTCGCTCTGGATAAATGTTGAGCGCTATCGCGATGTTGGCGAACTGCAGGATCCACACTGGCTGCTCCAGGGCTATGTTGCAGGGAGACGGGAGCACAGGGCATCGCGGGGTGTTACTGCAGGTGGTGGTGATGAGTGTTCTGGGGTAATGAGTAGAGTGAGGTGTCCCGAGCCTCTGTTTCGCCGTCACTCTCGCTCTCTACTCAGCATGCCTACCAGTCGGAAGATTCCTGGTTTGCAAGAATGTATTGAATCCAGTCTTTTCAACTAGCTCAGTCTTTGCAGAGCAGGAAATGGGATTTTTCTTTTTCCTATAGTTGGCCTTTTCCTAAGAGCGGCCGTGGTATAGTGAAACCACGCGTGCTTTGGGGACCAAAGGGTCCCAACCACATGAATCCGAGCATTGGCCACTGTCCGAAGCTAGAAAGGACTTCCATTCTGGGTAATGGTACTCAAATACCAAAACGAAGCCCTCTGTCAGGGGGCACTCTCCTAACTCTAATAAAAAAGAGAAACTGATACAAAATGAAATTGTTGGTATTTTTATTTAAGACAAGTAAGTGTCTGTACTATTGCCAATGCATACACCAACACTTGCCTTTTTTTCAGAAAACTCGTGTTTTCAGAAAGCACGTGTTACTTCGGTCTTTGATGGTGTCTTGATTTTTCCTAAGGCTCGCTATCAGTGCATTAGGCTCTTCTTTTTCAGTCCTCGTGAGTCATATCCCTTTGTGGGTTCAAGAAAAGAATGAGAGGCGTTAAGGCTTGTAGCAGATGTCTGGGTTTGGGAAAAAATATAGCGTTCCTGATCACAGCCTGTTCATGGAGGTGTGCTGTGTGTTGGCAGGTGTAATCAGCTGTCCTGCTAAGCAGTTTGTGTGGCAGAGGGTGAAACTCTTCCTCAATGCAGTGATGAGACCGGGTTAGGTCTACCTTACGACTACATACTGGATAACAGTGTGCTGCAAAGGGGATTCCATAGTTTCCAGTGGGTCTGTTAATCAGTTTGGGATTATTCGTGGAGTTTATTGGCGACATGCCCTTGATTTTCTCGTCGTGGAGAAATTTACTGTTTTTGCAGTGCACTGTTCACACTGCACAGTTTGAACTAAACCGTTTCATTTTATGCAAAACAAGTTGTCTCTCTACTCCAAGGATGAGAGAGAATCGATGGGTGAAGTGGACACTTTACAACCTTGGTATATATAGGTCAATCAAGGTTCGATCAAGCATTAGATGCTTCCATTTGTATCTTGTTTCTTATTTTCTAGATAAGTATTGCACCTATTACTTACCTTACTTGTAAAGAGTGAGTCTAAAGGATCAAAAGCAAATTTATTGTAGTAATAGCAGTTACTGCTCGTCCAAAGTCCGGAGAATTCTTCTTTCTTGTATAACAACATTGTGGAAATTTGGCCTCTCTCTCTCTCTCTCTCTCTCTCTCTCTCTCTCTCTCTCTCTCTCTCTCTCTTGTTATAGGATTTTATTTTTTTGGTGCAGTTTCGGTCGTCGGTTTATGTACTACATGACGCTGGCCATCCACGTAATGACTACTCTCCCGTTGCTGTGGGTGACGAGCGCAACAGTTCACATGGGTCTCCGCTTTCTCCAGGGCCTGGGCTTCGAGACCTACTACCTGATGCCCTACGTCATCTGTGAGTATGTATTAATGAACTTCATATAGCTAACGTTGTATTCGAATAAATGTTCATTAATATTCACAGAGATTGCCATATGTAGGCCTCATGGACCTTTTTTTCTTATGTTCTTATTTTTCTATCCACTTTATTACGTGTTCCCGCTAGACATGGAAGTGATCCCGCCTGAGCGCCGTGCCCTCGCTGTTATGCTGTCTTTCCTCGCGTGGACCTTTGGCATGTGTTTCTCAGCTCTGGTAGCTTGGCTTGTGCCTAACTGGACTCAACTTGCCATCATCTCCATCATCCCCGCTTTGCTCGGCTTTCTGTACTGGAGGTGAACACTGGTGGTCGTGTATTGGGCAATGTGACTAGCTAGTCCGTATTAATTTGGCAGGAAGCGCTTACGTAGAATATCTTTGAATCTAGACAGCTAGAAATCAACTGCCTACATGGAAATTGCTGTTATTTCATTGTATCAAATTCCTTCAGTGTCTGTGTGCATTTTCTCAGCCATTTCACGTGATTTTGTTCAATGGCGATGGCAATAACCTCATAATGATTTTGTTCCCTTAGGTACCTTCCCGAGTCCCCTCGATGGTTGTTGGCCAAGGGGAAGGTGCAACAGTGTGCAGACGTCCTCCTCAGAGTAAATTGATTTTAGCTTCTGTTCCTGAGTGTTATGAGAAACGTGGCAAATCGTGTTTGACTGCATGAGATAAAATTGTTGCAGGGAAATTACCTTAAGCGTCTCATCGGCAGGTCAGTAAAGGCAATGGGGT